>NC_064600.1:24077190-24237190 GCF_943734735.2 Anopheles gambiae | reverse complement strand
CAATTGGGTTACCGATACCACTGGTCGGGTAGCAGTGGTATCAGTTGGGGATTATCCTTTTCAGCGCATCATTGACAACCAACGCGAGGACTTTGTTGTGGTCGAGATGCGGGGAATCGTTTTTTGTTCTGTCTACCTACCACCCGTGGGTTCCGATTTGACTGTCGAGGAGTACAAACGCAAATGGACCGAAATCGTGTCTGTACTTCCACGGAATCGGGACACCGTGATCGGGGGTGATGTAAACGCCTGGTCAGGTGCATGGGGGATGGAGCGGAGGCCAAACGACGGGGAAAGGGTATCTAGGGGGGGAGTTGTGATGGATGCGGCGGCTGCTCTGGGATTGGTTCTCCTGAACCAGGGCAACCAGAGCACTTGGATTGGGGCAAATGGTCGCAACTCCATCGTGGACGTATCCTTTTGCAGCCCCTCCTTGGTAGGGGACAACAATTGGCGCGTGTGTGACGAAACCCCAAGTGACCACAATACTATCAAGTTTGTGGTCGGCAGGGTTCCGAGACAGCGCGCCAACAACGAGGTACACTCAGCAGCGAATGGGGGAAGGTGGTCCACAAGATTCTTCGACAAGGATTTGTTCGTTGAAATCTTGAGGGACCAGGACATTTTTGGGCATGTTGCTACGCCAGAGGAGCTTACCCAGGCCATCACGGTGGCCTGTGATGGCACCATGCCTAGGCAACCCCCAAGGCGACAGGGCCGGCGGCCAGTTTATTGGTGGACGTCCGAGATTGATCGGTTGCGCAGCCATTATCACGGAATGAAACGGCGGTTCAACCGGGCCCGGACCGAGGAGCAGCGCGAGGAAAGGCGTCAAATGAAGTCGGACGCACGCGCTGCCCTGGAACGGGCCATCAAGCTCAGCAAGGACCAACACAAGCAGGATCTGCCGGAACAATTGGAACCGCACGGCTTTGGCCCTGCTTACCAAATCCGCAAGCAGCAGTGGGAAGGAGCTCGGGTTCCGATGGAACGGGATGCCAACAAGCTCCAGTTCATCGTGAATGAGCTCTTTCCCGATCGTCCCCCGATGGAGTGGCCCGAGACGGAAGTAGGTGAGGATCCACAGGATCCGGTCTCGGAGGAGGAGTTGGCGGAAGAGTTGAAGGAAATTGCCCGCTCACTCAACCCCAAGAAAGCTCCGGGGGACGACAATATTCCAAATATGGCTGCAGCTGCGGCAATTCTGGCTCTTCCAGAAGTTTTTGCCAAAAGCTACAAGCAGCTACTGGAGGCAGGCACTTTTCCCGACGCATGGAAGCGGCAACAACTGGTGCTGCTTACCAAGTCGGGAAAACCACCTGGGGAGCCCTCGTCATACCGGCCAATTTGTTTGCTGAGTGTGCTGGGGAAAATTTTAGAGCGGTTGATTCAGCAGAGGCTGACAACCCATCTGGAGTCGACCGGGGGACTTTCGGACGCCCAGTACGGTTTCCGTAAAGGGCGTTCAACCGTTGATGCCATCACTCGGGTGATGGACAATGGTAAAGTCGCTCTAGACAAAAAGCGAAAGGGGGATCGTCTCTGTGCGGTGGTAACGGTGGACGTCCGGAATGCCTTTAACTCGGCAAACTGGACAGCGATCGGCCAAGCTCTGCAGCGTAAAAACACTCCGCCTTATTTGCAGGCGTTGCTGCGGAACTATTTCATTGGCCGAACGCTCCACTACGATACGGATGAAGGAATAGTGTCGAGGACTGTATCTGCTGGCGTTCCTCAGGGTTCGGTTCTAGGACCAACACTTTGGAACGTCATGTACGACGACCTACTCCGCTTGCCGCTCGAAGGACTACGAGCGGACATCATCGGGTTCGCTGACGACGTGGCCTTCACATTTTTGGGAAGGACCACGGAACAGGTCAGCGCATTAGCAACGGCTAACCTGGAGAGGATCGAGCGGTGGCTGCAAGGAGTCGGTTTGGAACTTGCCCACCAAAAGACCGGGTTCATGATCTTTTGTACCCATCATGTCCCGCAGCTCGCAGAGCTTCAAGCGGGCGGTCACTCGATCCAATCCACGGAAACGCTGAAGTACCTGGGAGTGGACCTCTGCCGCAAACAGCACCACAGCCGGCATCTGGAGAGGGTGGTCAATAAGGCTTCACGGATTACGAATGCCTTGACCTGCCTGATGCCGAATAAGCGTGGTCCTAAGAGCCGCAGTAGGAGACAGCTCGTAAACGTCGGCAACAGTATCATCCGATACGGAGTTGCCACCTGGGGGCGATGGGTGCTCGACAAGGAAACCCATCGCAAATCGGTCCAAAGGGCGCATCGACCGGGGGCTCTCCGAGTCGCCAGCGCCTTCCAGACCGTTTCTTATGATGCCGCTTGCGTTGTTGCCAACACCACCCCGTTAGTCCTCCTCATGCAGGAGGATATCCGCTGCCACGACGAAAAGGTAGCGAGTGGTGGAGTTCAATCGGACATACGAAAGCGGCAACGGGAGGAGACGATGAGGCGCTGGCAGGACCAGTGGACAACGGGTGCAGGGCAACCAGGAGCACCAGGACTGAAGACGAGGAGGCTGATTCCAGACATTAATCTCTGGGTCAGCCGCAAGCATGGGGAAGTTGACTTTTTCCTCACCCAGCTCCTCACGGGGCACGGGTTCTTGCGCTCCTATTTCGTCGAGAAAGGCATCCTGGAGGGCTCGCCCAACTGCCCTGAATGTGGTGACGCCGTGGAAGACGTTGAACACGTGCTGTTCCACTGTCCACGGTTCGATCGGATCCGGAATGAGATGCAGCAGCGGTGCCATTCCCGAGTAACAATGGATAACATCGTCTCGGAAATGTGCACCCGCAGCGAAACGTGGGAGGCCGTCCGCGCCGCCGCCAGGACAATCTTCTCCACTCTCCAAGCGAGATGGGATGTTGAGCGTCCACCAACGGCAAGGCGACGCAGGCGGGCCAGACGGCGGGCGAGGGACGCAAATGGTGGTCCCTCAGGCCATGCGGCACGGCAACAACCCGCACCGCAAGGGCCACCGTAAGCTGGAAAGTTATTAATCTTTTATTTATTTTCGTTTCTTTTCAGCTTTCTTTTTCTCTTCTCTCATCTATTTTCAGCTTTCTTCTATCTCTTTCTCCTTTTTCTTGTTTCCTCTATCCAAATCTCGTTTCAGGAGAACTGCCTTACGTGCTTGGAGTGGTGACCAACGATGCCGACCCCCCATTGCCCACCCGAAGCGTGGGCGATAGGACCAAAGGGACCGCGTCGCACCACGGAAAGCAGCGTAATAAGCAGAATCATCAGACCAGATCGCCGCAGAAGATGCGTCGTGACCCAGGGTGCAACCGCACACACGACTCCGCATGAAGTAATACGCACCACAAGCGTACCGGCCGAGTTGGGTGAGTCGGAGAGGGGGATGGAATATGCTCACTCTTCGTTAACAAAAAAAAAAAAAAAAAAAAAAAAAAAAAAAAAAAAAAAAAAAAAAAAAAAAAAAGGTAGCCAAATACGGGGAAAATCAAAAAGGGTCTCTGTTCTCCCGCAGATTGCGGAAGACAGCCAAGGGGAGGGCTCTAAGGCAGGGCAAATTTACGACAGGAAATTTTTCGCTACCGCATATCCAGCAGAGTCAAATCCCATGGGCCCATTGCAAAAGGCAAAACATGAGCTCATGCTGTTTATCATGGACACCGTAAAGCACAGGGCTATTTTGGCCAAGACGCCCCAATTCTCGAATTGGGAAGAGCGTATCGGCTCAGTCTTAGCCCTGCTGCACAATCTTCCAGCAATTTGGCTGGGAGAGGCGGGGTCAGGAGTTGATGTTGGAACGGGAACCGAGGATCTCGTAGTGGAGGACCCGGTGTTGGAGCAAGAATTAGGGCCTTTGGCAGGCCCTAATCAGGAGCCGCAACCGGGATCTTTGCCTTTGGATGAGACCGATATCACCAAATTCCTCACTGTTTTTGGGGGAATTATGCGGGAGATGTTCAACACACTAGTTAGGGAGAATGAGGCCAAGACAGGAGGAAATGGGGAACAGGGACAACAGCTGGTGGGTCAGGAAGGGAAAAAGGGCAAGAAGAAGGGAAAGGGTCGGAATGCCAAGGTAGTTGTGGCAGAGGAACCGTGCGAAGGGGAAATTTGTTCGACGGACCAGGGATCTGGACCATTAGAGGGGCAAGAGGGTGCGCAAGAATGGCGGACGGTAAAGGGGAAGACCGCCGTGCGCCGGGAGAGACGGAAGAGGAAGAAGCAGCGTGAAGCTGAGCAAGCAGCTAGCCTCGCCGCAAACACGCCACCTTCTGCTCCCCAACCCAAGCAAAAGCCGGCATCTGCTTCTAATCCCAGGGCCGGCCGAATGCCAAACGCCATCGAGCTCGAATCAATTGGGGGATTCAAGCACGCGGACATGATGCCTATCCTTAGGGAAACGGTGAAGAAAGAGGATGTGCAGAGAATCCGCACAAACTTTAAGGGTCATCTACTCCTGGAGCTAGCACCAATGTCGCACCAGGAAACGATGACCCTTTGGAGAGAGGTGTCTGCGGCCCTTGATGGCAAAGCAAAATGCCGTCCGCGGACACCCTCAGTGCGGGTGAACTGCACCAACATTCCGCCTGGCACTTCGTCCGAAGAAATTTCTTCGGAAATGAGTGCCGCGCTGGGCGTTGAAATTTTCAGCGACCAGATCACGACCGTAAAAACGCATTACGGTACGTTGGTCGCATTTTTCGACTGCCCAGCAATAGCGGTGACCGACCAGGCCCTGGCAAGGCAATACACGGTCGGTTTCAGCAAATGCTGCAGGCTTCGGCTTTTGGAGCGTCGGCGGCAATGCTACCGGTGCTACGAATACGGGCATACTGCTGCCCGTTGCCGTGGCAAGGACCGCAGTAGCAAATGCCATCGCTGCGCGGAAGATAAGCACGAGGGACCGTGCACTAGGGAGCGGAAGTGCTTGGGATGCGAGGGCCCGGATGCAATCGGGCATTCGCTGGGCCAGCGTAGTTGCCGCTACTTTGGAAAGGTAACCCCACAGCCCAGTCATGATTAGAGTGTTCCAACAGAACCTCAATCATGACCAAACGGCACAAGACTTGCTTTTGCAAAGTGCTCGTGCCGAGGGTTGTGATATTCTGCTTATCTCGGACCCCTATTGGGTGCCGAATAATAACAGCAATTGGGTTACCGATACCACTGGTCGGGTAGCAGTGGTATCAGTTGGGGATTATCCTTTTCAGCGCATCATTGACAACCAACGCGAGGACTTCGTTGTGGTCGAGATGCGGGGAATCGTTTTTTGTTCTGTCTACCTACCACCCGTGGGTTCCGATTTGACTGTCGAGGAGTACAAACGCAAATGGACCGAAATCGTGTCTGTACTTCCACGGAATCGGGACACCGTGATCGGGGGTGATGTAAACGCCTGGTCAGGTGCATGGGGGATGGAGCGGAGGCCAAACGACGGGGAAAGGGTATCTAGGGGGGGAGTTGTGATGGATGCGGCGGCTGCTCTGGGATTGGTTCTCCTGAACCAGGGCAACCAGAGCACTTGGATTGGGGCAAATGGTCGCAACTCCATCGTGGACGTATCCTTTTGCAGCCCCTCCTTGGTAGGGGACAACAATTGGCGCGTGTGTGACGAAACCCCAAGTGACCACAATACTATCAAGTTTGTGGTCGGCAGGGTTCCGAGACAGCGCGCCAACAACGAGGTACACTCAGCAGCGAATGGGGGAAGGTGGTCCACAAGATTCTTCGACAAGGATTTGTTCGTTGAAATCTTGAGGGACCAGGACATTTTTGGGCATGTTGCTACGCCAGATGAGCTTACCCAGGCCATCACGGTGGCCTGTGATGGCACCATGCCTAGGCAACCCCCAAGGCGACAGGGCCGGCGGCCAGTTTATTGGTGGACGTCCGAGATTGATCGGTTGCGCAGCCATTATCACGGAATGAAACGGCGGTTCAACCGGGCCCGGACCGAGGAGCAGCGCGAGGAAAGGCGTCAAATGAAGTCGGACGCACGCGCTGCCCTGGAACGGGCCATCAAGCTCAGCAAGGACCAACACAAGCAGGATCTGCCGGAACAATTGGAACCGCACGGCTTTGGCCCTGCTTACCAAATCCGCAAGCAGCAGTGGGAAGGAGTTCGGGTTCCGATGGAACGGGATGCCAATAAGCTCCAGTTCATCGTGAATGAGCTCTTTCCCGATCGTCCCCCGATGGAGTGGCCCGAGACGGAAGTAGGTGAGGATCCACAGGATCCAGTCTCGGAGGAGGAGTTGGCGGAAGAGTTGAAGGAAATTGCCCGCTCACTCAACCCCAAGAAAGCTCCGGGGGACGACAATATTCCAAATATGGCAGCAGCTGCGGCAATTCTGGCTTTTCCGGAAGTTTTTGCTAAAAGCTATAAGCAGCTACTGGAGGCAGGCACTTTCCCCGACGCATGGAAGCGGCAACAGCTGGTGCTGCTTACCAAGTCGGGGAAACCACCTGGGGAGCCCTCGTCGTACCGGCCAATTTGTTTGCTGAGTGTGCTGGGGAAAATTTTAGAGCGGTTGATTCAGCGGAGGCTGACAACCCATCTGGAGTCGACCGGGGGACTTTCGGACGCCCAGTACGGTTTCCGTAAAGGGCGTTCAACCGTTGATGCCATCACTCGGGTGATGGACAATGGTAAAGTCGCTCTAGACAAAAAGCGAAAGGGGGATCGTCTCTGTGCGGTGGTAACGGTGGACGTCCGGAATGCCTTTAACTCGGCAAACTGGACAGCGATCGGCCAAGCTCTGCAGCGTAAAAACACTCCGCCTTATTTGCAGGCGTTGCTGCGGAACTATTTCATTGGCCGAACGCTCCACTACGATACGGATGAAGGAATAGTGTCGAGGACTGTATCTGCTGGCGTTCCTCAGGGTTCGGTTCTAGGACCAACACTTTGGAACGTCATGTACGACGACCTACTCCGCTTGCCGCTCGAAGGACTACGAGCGGACATCATCGGGTTCGCTGACGACGTGGCCTTCACATTTTTGGGAAGGACCACGGAACAGGTCAGCGCATTAGCAACGGCTAACCTGGAGAGGATCGAGCGGTGGCTGCAAGGAGTCGGTTTGGAACTTGCCCACCAAAAGACCGGGTTCATGATCTTTTGTACCCATCATGTCCCGCAGCTCGCAGAGCTTCAAGCGGGCGGTCACTCGATCCAATCCACGGAAACGCTGAAGTACCTGGGAGTGGACCTCTGCCGCAAACAGCACCACAGCCGGCATCTGGAGAGGGTGGTCAATAAGGCTTCACGGATTACGAATGCCTTGACCTGCCTGATGCCGAATAAGCGTGGTCCCAAGAGCCGCAGTAGGAGACAGCTCGTAAACGTCGGCAACAGTATCATCCGATACGGAGTTGCCACCTGGGGGCGATGGGTGCTCGACAAGGAGACCCATCGCAAATCGGTCCAAAGGGCGCATCGACCGGGGGCTCTCCGAGTCGCCAGCGCCTTCCAGACCGTTTCTTATGATGCCGCTTGCGTTGTTGCCAACACCACCCCGTTAGTCCTCCTCATGCAGGAGGATATCCGCTGCCACGACGAAAAGGTAGCGAGTGGTGGAGTTCAATCGGACATACGAAAGCGGCAACGGGAGGAGACGATGAGGCGCTGGCAGGACCAGTGGACAACGGGTGCAGGGCAACCAGGAGCACCAGGACTGAAGACGAGGAGGCTGATTCCAGACATTAATCTCTGGGTCAGCCGCAAGCATGGGGAAGTTGACTTTTTCCTCACCCAGCTCCTCACGGGGCACGGGTTCTTGCGCTCCTATTTCGTCGAGAAAGGCATCCTGGAGGGCTCGCCCAACTGCCCTGAATGTGGTGACGCCGTGGAAGACGTTGAACACGTGCTGTTCCACTGTCCACGGTTCGATCGGATCCGGAATGAGATGCAGCAGCGGTGCCATTCCCGAGTAACAATGGATAACATCGTCTCGGAAATGTGCACCCGCAGCGAAACGTGGGAGGCCGTCCGCGCCGCCGCCAGGACAATCTTCTCCACTCTCCAAGCGAGATGGGATGTTGAGCGTCCACCAACGGCAAGGCGACGCAGGCGGGCCAGACGGCGGGCGAGGGACGCAAATGGTGGTCCCTCAGGCCATGCGGCACGGCAACAACCCGCACCGCAAGGACCACCGTAAGCTGGAAAGTTATTAATCGTTTATTTATTTTCGTTTCTTTCCAGCTTTCTTTTTCTCTTCTCTCATCTATTTTCAGCTTTCTTCTATCTCTTTCTCCTTCTTCTTGTTTCCTCTATCCAAATCTCGTTTCAGGAGAACTGCCTTACGTGCTTGGAGTGGTGACCAACGATGCCGACCCCCCATTGCCCACCCGAAGCGTGGGCGATAGGACCAAAGGGACCGCGTCGCACCACGGAAAGCACCGTAATAAGCAGAATCAGCAGACCAGATCGCCGCAGAAGATGCGTCGTGACCCAGGGTGCAACCGCACACACGACTCCGCAAGAAGTAATACGCACCACAAGCGTACCGGCCGAGTTGGGTGAGTCGGAGAGGGGGATGGAATATGCTCACTCTTCGTTAACAAAAAAAAAAAAAAAAAAAAAAAAAAAAAAAAAAAAAAAAAGGTAGCCAAATACGTCCTCCTCATGCAGGAGGATATCCGCTGCCACGACGAAAAGGCAGCGAGTGGTGGTGTTCAATCGGACATACGGAAACGGCAACGGGAGGAGACGATGAGGCGCTGGCAGGACCAGTGGACAACGGGTGCAGGGCAACCAGGAGCACCAGGACTGAAGACGAGGAGGCTGATTCCAGACATTAATCTCTGGGTCAGCCGCAAGCATGGGGAAGTTGACTTTTTCCTCACCCAGCTCCTCACGGGGCACGGGTTCTTGCGCTCTTATTTCGTCGAGAAAGGCATCCTGGAAGGCTCGCCCAACTGCCCTGAATGTGGGGACGCCGTGGAAGACGTTGAACACGTGCTGTTCCACTGTCCACGGTTCGATCGGATCCGGAACGAGATGCAGCAGCGGTGCCATTCCCGAGTAACAATGGATAACATTGTCTCGGAAATGTGCGCCCGCAGCGATACGTGGGAGGCCGTCCGCGCTGCCGCCAGGACAATCTTCTCCACTCTCCAAGCGAGATGGGATGTTGAGCGTCCACCAACGGCAAGGCGACGCAGGCGGGCCAGACGGCGGGCGAGGGACGCAAATGGGGGTCCCTCGGGCCCTGCGGCACGGCAACAACCCGCGCCGCAAGGGCCACCGTAAGCTGGAAAGTTACTAATCTTTTATCTCTTTCTTTTCGTTTCTTTCCAGCTTTCTTTTTTTCTTTTCTCTACTCTATTTTCAGCTTTCTTCTATCTCTTACTCCTTTTTCTTGTTTCCTCTGTCAAAATTTTGTTCCAGGAGAACTGCCTACGTGCTTGGAGTGGTGACCAACGATGCAGACCCCCCATTGCCCACCCGAAGTGTGGGCGATAGGACCAAAGGGACCGCGTCGCACCACGGAAAGCAGCGTAATAAGCAGAATCATCGGACCATATCGCCGCAGAAGATGCGTCGTGACCCAGGGTGCAACCGCACACACGACTCCGCATGAAGTAATACGCACCACAAGCGTACCGGCCGAGTTGGGTAAGTCGGAGAGGGGGATGGAATATGCTCACTCTTCGTTAACAAAAAAAAAAAAAAAAAAAAAAAAAAAAAAGAGGTAGCCAAATACGGCCCGCTCACTCAACCCCAAGAAAGCTCCGGGGGACGACAACATTCCGAACATGGCAGCAGCTGCGGCAATTCTGGC
The DNA here is from genome assembly GCF_943734735.2 of Anopheles gambiae. Lineage (NCBI taxonomy): Eukaryota > Metazoa > Arthropoda > Insecta > Diptera > Culicidae > Anopheles > Anopheles gambiae. Next base: position 24,227,399 of record NC_064600.1, on the reverse strand, counting down.
TTTTCCGGAAGTTTTTGCTAAAAGCTATAAGCAGCTACTGGAGGCAGGCACTTTCCCCGACGCATGGAAGCGGCAACAGCTGGTGCTGCTAACCAAGTCGGGGAAACCACCTGGGGAGCCCTCGTCGTACCGGCCAATTTGTTTGCTGAGTGTGCTGGGGAAAATTTTAGAGCGGTTAATTCAGCGGAGGCTGACAACCCATCTGGAGTCGACCGGGGGACTTTCGGACGCCCAATACGGTTTCCGTAAAGGGCGTTCAACCGTTGATGCCATCACTCGGGTGATGAACAACGGGAAAGTCGCTCTAGACAAGAAGCGAAAGGGAGATCGTCTCTGTGCGGTGGTAACGGTGGACGTCCGGAATGCCTTCAACTCGGCAAACTGGACAGCGATCGGCCAAGCTCTGCAGCGTAAAAACACTCCGCCTTATTTGCAGGCGTTGCTGCGGAACTATTTCATTGGCCGAACACTCCACTATGATACGGATGAAGGAGTAGTGTCGAGGACTGTATCTGCTGGCGTTCCTCAGGGTTCGGTTTTAGGACCAACACTTTGGAACGTCATGTACGACGACCTACTCCGCTTGCCGCTCGAAGGACTACGAGCGGACATCATCGGGTTTGCTGACGACGTGGCCTTCACATTTCTGGGAAGGACCACGGAACTGGTCAGCGCTTTAGCAACGGCTAACCTGGAGAGGATCGAGCGGTGGCTGCAAGGAGTCGGTTTGGAACTTGCCCACCAAAAGACCCGGTTCATGATTTTTTGTACTCAACATGTCCCGCAGCTCGCAGAGCTTCAAGCGGGCGGTCACTCGATCCAATCCACGGAAACGCTGAAGTACCTGGGAGTGGACCTCTGCCGCAAACAGCACCACAGCCGGCATCTGGAAAGAGTGGTCAATAAGGCTTCACGGATTACGAATGCCTTGACCTGCCTGATGCGGAACAAGCGTGGTCCTAAGAGCCGCAGTAGGAGACAGCTCGTAAACGTCGGCAACAGTATCATCCGATACGGAGTTGCCACCTGGGGGCGATGGGTGCTCGACAAGGAGACCCATCGCAAATCGGTCCAAAGGGCGCATCGACCGGGGGCTCTCCGAGTCGCCAGCGCCTTCCAGACCGTGTCTTATGATGCCGCTTGCGTTGTCGCCAACACCACCCCATTAGTCCTCCGCATGTAGGAGGATATCCGTTGCCACGACGAAAAGGTAGCGAGTGGTGGTGTTCAATCAGACATACGGAAGCGACAACGGGAGGAGACGATGAGGCGCTGGCAGGACCAGTGGACAACGGGTGCAGGGCAACCAGGAGCACCAGGACTGAAGACGAGGAGGCTGATTCCAGACATTAATCTCTGGGTCAGCCGCAAGCATGGGGAAGTCGACTTTTTCCTCACCCAGCTCCTCACGGGGCAAGGGTTCTTGCGCTCCTATTTCGTCGAGAAAGGCATCCTGGAAGGCTCGCCCAACTGCCCCGAATGTGGGGACGCCGTGGAAGACGTTGAACACGTGCTGTTCCACTGTCCACGGTTCGATCGGATCCGGAACGAGATGCAGCAGCGGTGCCATTCCCGAGTAACAATCGATAACATCGTCTCGGAAATGTGCGCCCGCAGCGATACGTGGGAGGCCGTCCGCGCCGCCGCCAGGACAATCTTCTCCACTCTCCAAGCGAGATGGGATGTTGAGCGTCCACCAACGGCAAGGCGACGCAGGCGGGCCAGACGGCGGGCGAGGGACGCAAATGGTGGTCCCTCAGGCCCTGCGGCACGGCAACAACCCGCGCCACAAGGGCCACCGTAAGCTGGAAAGTTACTAATCTTTTATCTCTTTTCTTTTCGTTTTTTTCCAGCTTTCTTTTTCTCTCTTCTCCTCTATTTTCAGCTTTCTTCTACCTCTTTCTCCCTTTTCTTGTTTTCTCTATCAAATTTTCGTTTCAGGAGAACTGCCTTACGTGCTTGGAGTGGTGACCAACGATGCAGACCCCCCATTGCCCACCCGAAGTGTGGGCGATAGGACCAAAGGGACCGCGTCGCACCACGGAAAGCCGCGTAATAAGCAGAATCATCGGACCAGATCGCCGCAGAAGATGCGTCGTGTCCCAGGGTGCAACCGCACACACGACTCCGCATGAAGTAATACGCACCACAAGCGTACCGGCCGAGTTGGGTAAGTCGGAGAGGGGGATGGAATATGCTCACTCTTCGTTAACAAAAAAAAAAAAAAAAAAAGGTAGCCAAATACGCCCGGCAAAGTCCGACCACCACCTCCACGCGGTGCCGGGCGGGGTAGGGGCCCGTCATTAAGTTGACGAGGCCCCGAGCTAACGGTGGCGGTGAAGACGGCGTTGAGCATGACAACGTCGCAGGGGAGGGTGTGGTGTTAAGTCGCCACACCCTACATTCTGTCAAGTGGGATACTGAACTCGAGAGGATAATACCTCTGCGCGGATTAGACTAGGGTACGGTTTATGAAATAACTAGGATGTACACGGGCTGGCGGATGAACCCGCCGAACCCTTAGTAAAGCAGGGTGAAACCTGCTTGAAACGGGGGAGAGCTAAGGGGGATTCTGTCACCGCTCTAACTTAGCAAGTCTTAGGTAGCGCTCCAAGACTGTCGCCATACGATACGCTCTATGGCAAATGCAGGTGTGGGTGGGTTCAGCCCCACTTTGCTCCGGTTCGGCACAGAGCCCGTCGTCTCATAAGGGCGCGGGCCAACCCTCGCGTGGAGCTCCCTGTTTCATAGCCACCCACGGAACCAAATAGGAGAATGCATAAACAGACGCGGATAGCGGGCCTGAGTTTGAGCCCAATTGAATGAGCAATACTAAAACTAAGAAGGTCAAAAAGACCAAGGGGGTAGATAAGAAAGATCCGGACCAAGCGTTTATGGATCTACAAGATCGGATGGAGGCGATGCGTTTTGGGATAAGCAATCTCGATGATGAGTCTTCCCATTTTACGCTAGTAACGGTGATGATGGACTTCCTCGATGAGGTTATGTCCGAATTTCGTAGATTTAGAGCCGTTAATCGCATGCAGCAGGTCCTCGACCGTCAAACGCAAACGTCGTTTGACGGTAACGATGGATTCGGGCCGCAAACGCGAAAAGGCAGAAGACCAGTGGCTGATGACCAACAGCCTGGTCCAAGTGGGTTGCAAAGGTTGCAACAACAACAACAACAACCATCGAGGTTGACCCCTGTTAGGGAAGCGGTGGAAAATATTCCAAGTCCGAGAAACGGACCGAATATTAATGAGGGTAGAATTAATAAGAGGAAGAAGAAGAAGAGCAAGAAGAAGCAGAATAAGCCCAGGAAGCGGCCTGAGGCTCTGCTGATATCGGACTGCACTTCCGAGGAGCTGGCGAAATTGCTCAAGGAAATGAAGCAGTCCGATGCTCTTAAATCGGTTGGAGAGACAATCTCTAAGGTCCGACGGGCCCAGAATGGAGGCATGTTGCTAGAACTTAAGCAGGGTAGTTCTGCTAGTGCAATTGCCCCAAAGATTAAGGAAGCGGTGAAGGGCAAGGCGTCAGTGAGAACGCTAGCTCCTTCTAAAATGATTGAGATCATGCATCTCGATGAAATTACCACCCCAGAGGAGGTTGCGGAGTCTGTCAAAGCACAGCTCAACATTGAGATAGAAACAGATCGTATCAAAATGAAGAAAGGCCGCGCGGCCGGTACGCAGTGGGCACGGATCAACGTATCGCTGCCAGACTTTCAAAGCTTCCTGAATTTGGGAAAGCTGAAAGTTGGTTGGTCGATATCCCATATCCGCGAGGTTATGGAAGAGCAGAAATGCTATAAGTGTTGGAAGGTAGGCCATACGAGCTACCATTGTAGGGAACCAGACAGAAGTAATCTGTGCTGGAAATGCGGTTTGAGTGGACACAAGAAGCAAGCTTGTACCAACTCTGTCAAGTGTTTGGATTGCGGTACGAGGTCACAGAACCTTCATGCAACGGGCAGTTATATGTGTCCCCGAAGGCGAACGATTAGATCATAATGGTTAGGTTGCTACAACATAACCAGAATCATAGTTATGCCGCATTTCAGTTAATGTGGCAAACGATAAGGGAAGAATCTGCGGATATAGTGTTGATTGCAGATCCGTATCTGGCAACAACCAACGTCAAAGTGTTACGCAATGACGATAACACAGCAGCGGTAGTGGTTAACGCGGACTTACCAGTTAAGGTAGTCAGTAAGGCTCTGAAGGGTTTAATGATAGTTGACATAGGTGATATGCGAGTGGTAAGCGTTTACGCGCCACCTAGATTTAGTACGGAAGAGTTCCAGAACATGTTGGATAACACGGTAATGGCCGTAACCGGTATCCACAAATTCGTTATCGGGGAGGACTTCAACGCTTGGTCAGTAAGTTGGAACAACCAACTTGGTGAGCGTGGAGAAACCCAGAAACGAAGAGGTGAGTTGGTTTTATCAACCTTTGCACAGATTGACGCAATATTATTGAACGACGGCATCAGCCCAACTTATGTTGAACCAGGGCGTACGTCAGTTGTTGATCTTACTTTTGCGAGCAGAACCGTAGCAAGATCATTTAAGTGGGAGGTGTTATCCAGTTATATGAACTCGGATTATCGTGCGATACGAATAGATCTCGAGACGCAAAGCGTGCGTAACCTGTCCCGACCCATAACGGGATGGAGCATGAAGTATTTTAACAAAGATATATTTGAAGTTATGATGCAAGCCGCTTTTGAGACCGAGGTCACAACAAGCGAATATTTAATGCTTTTACTAGTCACGGCGTGTAATGCGACGATGACTAAGCGTAAGAGGTACACTCCTAACAAGAGTGCATTTTGGTGGACGCTAGAGATTGAGGCACTTCGCAAAGAGTGCAAACACCGCGATCGATTAGCGCAAAGAGCATTTAATACTGATCTCTATTCTACTTTTAGGGACGAGTTCAAGGTGGCAAGGAATGCCCTCAAGCGATTGATCAAGCATACCCGACAGAGGAAGTGGAAAGAGTTCCTGGGAACAGCGAACAACGCATCATTTGGTATAGTATATCATACGTTCAAGAAAGTGGCCGAGGGTTCGATTGGACCCCGAACTATGACATTAGAGGAGTTTAGGGAAGTGGTGAGCGAGCTTTCTCCTACTCACCCAAACACGGTGTGGCCTGATTACCGTATCGATCAGCCACGAGAGTTTGACAGGGTTACTAATGATGAGATTCTTGCGGTTGCCAGGAGACTACCCAACAAGAAGGCGCCGGGACCAGATGGTATCCCGAATGAGGCGCTGAAAGTTGGTATGTTGACTGCAACCGATGCATTTTGCAGGGTTTACCAAGGCTGTTTAGAGAACGCGAAGTTCCCCGATGAGTGGAAAAGGCAGAGGTTGGTGTTAATACCGAAGCCGAACAAACCACCAGGGGAACCGGGTTCGGTTCGCCCCATTTGTTTATTAGACGGGACAGGTAAAGGTCTTGAACGCATCATCGTGCAACGGTTGAATGCACACATCGAGGAGGTCAACGGGCTGTCCGACGACCAGTTTGGTTTCAGAAGTCGTCGATCAACAGTTGATGCGATTCAACGGGTAGTGGACATTGTATCGGTAGCACGAAACAGAAACAGATATAGTGGACGGTATTGTGCAGTTGTTACATTAGATGTTACTAATGCTTTTAACAGTGCTTCGTGGTTGGCGATTGCAAATGCATTACAGAGAATTAACACTCCTAAATATCTTTATGATATCATTGGTGATTATTTTAGGAATCGTGTGCTGATGTATGATACCACAGATGGACCGGCAGAGATTGCAGTCACATCGGGTGTACCTCAAGGCTCGGTACTTGGCCCAACGTTATGGAACCTGATGTACGACGGAGTTCTAAGAGTTGCAATGGTGGAAGGTGCACGGATTATCGGCTATGCAGATGATATAGTATTGTTGGTGGAAGGTAATTGTGTTGATGATATTGAAATTCTCGTTTCCAGTCAGATTCGCATCATCGACAGATGGATGACCGATAATGGATTAAAGATAGCCCCGACCAAGACCGAGTTTATTATGGTCAGTTCCCATCAGAGGATACAGCATGGGGCTATCAGGGTAGGTGATCACGTAGTACATTCGTCGCGCAGCTTAAAGTATTTGGGGATGGTCTTAGATGACCGCCTCGATTACACTTCACACATCAGGTATGCGGTGGAGAGAGCGACGAAGCTATGGACCACCTTGGTAAGGATGATGCGTAATAAGGCAGGTCCGAGTAGTAATGCTAGGCGAGCAATTGCTCTTACTGTTGTGGCGAAGGTCCGGTATGCCTCGCCCATTTGGTGTCATACCCTTAGATTTGCTAACCGTAGACAATGGCTACGTCGGTTTCACCGGCCAGTAGTCCAGCGAGTTATCTCTTCTTTCAGGACAACTTCACATAATGCAGTCTGCGTGCTTGCGGGAATGATCCCGCTTCATCTCCTCCTGGACGAGGACTCCAGGACTTTTCATCGGAGACGAGCAGAGAACATCGCCAGATCGGTTGCACGTAACATGGAACGTGTCACAACTATGGAACGATGGCAACGAGAATGGGATGAGAGTGTTCATGGTCGGTGGACATACCGTCTCATACCCGACGTCAACAGATGGATAAGTAGAAGATTTGGTGGTGTAGATTTCTTTCTTTCTCAGTTTCTTTCCAGCCATGGCTTCTACGCCTACCAGCTTCATCGGATGCAGTTAACGGGTTCGCCGCTATGCGATGCGTGCGAGGAACCTGAGGACGCCGAACACACGATATTCCATTGTGTACGTCATCGTGAATTGATCATCAGACTTCAACATCAAGTCGACGAGGAGTTAACGCCGGAGAACATCATCGAAGTTATGTCTGCTAACAGATATAACTGGAGCATGGTTCATCAAGCAGTACGGACGATTATGATTCGACAACAACATCGAAGACACGTCATCGAACGAGGCGAACGACGTGCTTTGCTCGCCAACATCCAGTTGGCCTTGCAGAGCAGCGACAGTGACGACGAGTAACGACAAGGATTCATCGTAGATCATCGTAGCTTCATCGCCGAGGGCTAGACAGTGGCTAATCACCACTGTTGGAAGCCATTCGTTGCCTGGGATGATGGACATCCACCGCCCGAGTGACGTCGATACCCTAACGGGTGATCCACTCGGGGCCGGTTGAAGGCACGGAGGGGTTTTAGTGAGTAAGAATCTCACACTACCGGGGTTGATCACCCAGGTGTCTTATGAAAGATTTCCCCTTCGATAACAAAAAAAAAAAAAAGCTAACCAGATGCTTGAGCTTGAATCAATTGGGGGATTCAAGCACGCGTACATGATGCCTATCCTGAGGGAAAAGGTGAAAAAAGAGGATGTGCAGAGAATTCGCACAAACTTTAAGGGTCATCTACTCCTGGAATTGGCACCAATGTCGCACCAGGAAACGATGACCCTTTGGAGAGAGGTGTCTGCGGCCCTTGATGGCAAAGCAAAATGCCGTCCGCGGACACCCTCAGTGCGAGTGAACTGCACTAACATTCCGCCTGGCACTTCGTCCGAAGAAATTTCTTCGGAAATGAGTACCGCGCTGGGCGTTGAAATTTTCAGCGACCAGATAACGACCGCTTTTTTTTTAACAATTGCAGGTTTTATTTCATATAAAAACAACGACGTCAAACCTACACTCTTGACGTAGGGCGTCACCCGCCAGGGATTTGCCGTACGTATTTCCGTCCGTTTGGATGTCGCTATCCCAATTATTTATTAGTTCGTTGCGTATTCTTCAACCTTATTTTTTTTTTCTTTTGCAAGGAACGCTTCCTGAGTCCGCATGACTCCCTCTTCCCTCACCTCAGTCGTTGTAAATTCCACTCTTCTCAACGGCCCGACAGTTCCGCTTCACTAGCGGAAGCCTCCTCCGCGGGCATCCATCGCCGACCTGCAGCCAATGCTCGACGGCGTCTCTCATTTTCGCGTCGGTTCCGTCGCGCCCGAATTATATCCGCCTCTGTTCGAGTGGACCGACGACGGCGCGTTGTTGACGGACCCATCTCTTGTACTCGAGCTTTCCACGCTCGCTGCATAAACAGGCGACGTTCATGCCGAGCCCTCACCGTCTCCGATGAAGGTGGTCTTCCCCTGCTTCTCCGAGGAATTGGAGGGGGAGCCCGGCCTTCGCGCTCCGCCTCTGCTGCCGCCCGCAGAATCTCATCGTCGCGGGCTTCCAGCGCTGCTCTAACGTCTGCCGCCAGACGCACTCGTGCCCGGTCGTCGGCTCTGCCACGACGCCGTCTGTTGCGGGCAGACCGCTGTCGCGAAGCTCGAAACTCGTTTACGCGCCGCGTGACGTCCCTTATCGCGTCGTCCTCCATCTCCTCGCCGAAGAGTGAGGCCACACTTTCGAGTGCGACCTCATCGTCTTCCGCGATAGCCGCCTCCGTTCACCCGTTGGCGAGCGCTTCCTCGTCGCGCCACAGCTGCTGCAGCACTGTAGTGATGGTCCTCGCTGCTCTTTGAATGCGGTCCCAAGACTCCGCACTCTCCAGCAGCTTCTCAGCGATGTTGTCTTGACGGACTGCCTCGGGTGTCCCCCAGCCCAACAGCTCTCGTCGCGTATCGTCGAAGACTGGGCACTCGAACATGACGTGGGCCACTGACTCGACCGACCCTGCACATCGTGGACACTCCGGGGACGAGGCAAACCCGCAGACGCTCAGGTACTCGCGGAAGAATCCATGTCCGCTGAGCACCTGCGAGAGATGGAAGTCCACCTCTCCATGCCTCCGCCCCATCCACCGATGCACGTCGGGAATCATCCTGTGCGCCCACGTCAAGTAGCGGCTGGCCGATGGTGTTGCCGCCGCACGGTCCCACTCGTCCTGCCACTCGGTCATCGTGGCCGCTCGCTCCGTCGCTCGTGCCTCCTTCCTGCTGGTGTCAGGTTCGGCCAACAGCCTACGGTGGTACCTTGCGTCTTCTTGAATGATAAGGCGGTAGGGTACCAGACCGGCCATCACCACTGCCACCTCGTAGGATACTGAGCGGAAAGAACTCGTCACTCTACGAGCCAACGGCCTCTGGACTTGGGCGAGTTTCCTCCGACACCACAGCCAGCAATCGCCGCTTGGCCATCTGGGGGCCGCTGTGATTCCTCATCACCGAGGTGACAGCCGCCACCGCACGGAGGGCCTTGTCCGCGGCCGCTTCCACATGCGGTCTCCACGATAGCTTCGCTTGAAGCTGGACACCCAGGTAGCGGATCGACCTCCTAGTCATGCAGGTGACCTCGCCGACGCGTACCGGAACCTCCATTCGTCCTCGTCGCAGGCTCGAGATTAAGACCGCTTCGGTCTTGTGGGGGGCGAGACTAAGATGACGTTCCTCGAGCCACCCCATCACCGCGTCGATCGATGTCTCGGCAACCGTCGTCGCCTCCTCTGGTGTGCAGCCCTCGGCCAGGATGGCGATGTCGTCCGCAAAGCCGACTACACTGGCCCCTTCGGGGAGCTGGATACGCAGCACGCCGTCGTACATGACGTTCCATAGAGTCGGGCCAAGGATTGACCCCTGTGGAACGCCTGCCGTTACCCGACGTGACACCGGGCCATCATGGGTATCATACACCAACTCCCTGTCGGTAAAATAGTCGCGGAGAAGGCGTTGCAGCTGCGGTGGGACCCCTTTCTCCCGCAGGGCCATCGCCATCGCCTGCCAGCTGGCAGAGTTAAAGGCGTTTTTTACGTCCAACGCCACAACCATCAAGCAGCGTTTGTTCCGCTGGTTCGTCCTGCCGAAGGACATCGCGCGTTCGCCTGCTTCCACCACCATCTGAATCGCCTGCAAGGTGCTTCTATTTCTCCGGAAGCCGAACTGGTTCTCCGCTAGCTGAGGCGACTCCGGATTTTCGAGATGCTTGTTCAGCCTGTCGAGTATCGTCCGCTCGAAAACCTTCGCTAAATTGTTGATCAGGCAGATCGGGCGACAAGATGACGCGTCACCCGGTGGCTTACCTGGTTTAGGCAGCAGCACCAACTTTTGCTTTTTCCACTCGCGTGGAATAACGCCCGTGTCCAGGCATCTCTGGAAGATCCCGACGAAGGACTCTGGATACTTGAGGATGGCAGCCGTCACAGCAGCGTTTGGCACACCATCCAGGCCAGGCGCTTTCCGCGGATGCAGCTCGCTCGCTATCGCCTGTAACTCCGGGCGACTGATCGGACGGACTGAAGTGTCTCCTTCCGAAGGCTCGACGTCCGGCCACTCTACCGGGGGATGCTCCGGAAACAGCTCCTCCACGATCCGCTGCAGCACCGCTGGGTCACGTTCTCGCGCCGTCCAGCTGCCCCGAAACCGCAGAAGGACCTGCCGGAACCAATGTCCCGTCTCGTCCGCAGCTAAGGCCCGCAGCCACTCGTCGAACTGCTGCGCTTTGCTGGCCTTAATTGCCGCCTTTAAGGCAGCACGCGCCTCCCGGTGCTCCTCCGAAGCCAGCTCGACTGATGTCTCGTCCGAGGCCATGCTCTGCCTTTCTCGGGCCAACCGACAGCGCTCGGTCAGCTCCCCAATGGCTGGGGTCCACCAATAGACGTTGCATTTCTTCCGCTGGGAGTGCCCGATCCTCGCCATGGTAGCATCGCAGGCCTGTGTAAGCGCCCTTCCCAGGCTTGCCGCATCGAATACTCGGTCTGCAAAGCGGGTTGCCTCAAGCGCTAGCTCGAAAGTATGGGGGCAAAACTGACGAGTTCGCCAGCGAGTACCCGCCTCCCGTGCTTCAACGCCTTCCAGCCCCTGAGTGCCCCGTCCGGGCCGCTGGCCAACACGAGACTGCTGCCCGACCGCAAACCGTATATAGCAGTGGTCGCTGTAGGAGTAGCAGGCAAGGGTCCTCCAGGAGCTGATGACCTCCGCTGTTCCATCCGGTCGGCAGAGCGATGGACTTGCGAAGGCAACGTCCACCCTGCTGGGCCGAGCCACGCCCTTACCCAGGAACGTCGGCTCAGTACCGCTGTTCAGGACCTCCAATCCGAGGCCCGTCGCCGTCTGTAGGAGTGCCTCACTCTTAAGGTTGGCCCGCTCGCTCCCCCAGGCACCATGCCATGCGTTGAAGTCTCCGGCTAAGACGACACAAGGGTGACCCCTCGCTAGCACCTCCACCCGGTCCATCTGCCGCTCGAAGTCCGGTAGGCCAACCGATGGCGGAATGTAGCAGCAGGTAAACACGATACCAGCTATCTCGGCCGCCACAATTCCGGGATGCTGGACGCTTCGCACCCGCTGGATGGGGAACCGTTGGCCGCTGGTGACAATCGCCACCTTAAGTTCCTCATCAGACGCCCAATTGCCGTTATTGACCGGCACTGAGTAGATCTCCGTCACAAGCATCACGTCGACACCTTCCTCTCTCATACGCTGGAGCGCAAGATCTTGGGCGCTCCTGCTTTTCCCGATGTTAATCTGCAGCACTTCAATCATTGTTGGGCTGTAGCATTGCACGAGGCGGAGGCAATCGGGTGCGGGCCGCCACACTTCAGACAACGAACTTTACCGATGCAGGTTACTGCTCTGTGGCCTTCCACGCCACACCGGATGCAGACCTTGCTGCGGTCCTCCCCCGAGCATTGCCCGGCGAAGTGGCCACGTTCCAGGCACCGGAAGCACCGCTTCTCCGCCAGCGACGCTTTCGGGACCTCCCACACGCAGCATGAGGTGTACCCTAGGATTAGGCGCTTCCCGGCCAGATACTCCGCTTCCGACCGAGGCAGAGTGACGCGGGCACGTTTCGTGCCGTCTCGCCGCTCCCACATGTCGATGGTGGCCTCAACATGCTCTTTGCCCAGCGCCGTCAGCATTGCCGCATCTGATCCTCGTCCGCCAGTGAGTCGATGTTAGTGACCATCACCTGGGCCATCTCTGTGCGACCGATCGCAACTCCCTTTTCTCCTATGGCAACGCGGATGCGTTGGCACAGTTCCGCGCTGTCCACGTCGCGGCTGATCGGAAGTCGCATGGTGTCCTTTGGCGTCCGCTTTCCAACGCCAATTTTTTCCTGCAAACCGTCAAGCAGAGGGCTTCTGCGGATTGTCCTGTACATGTCAGAAAAACTGACACCCTCCGCTGGCGTCACCACAATGGTGTCAGGCCGCTTCCGTGCCTTCTTAGCCGCTGCTGTCGTCGTCGTGCGTGGCTGTTGCTGTCTCTGGTTGCGCAACAGCTGACCCCTCAGCTGCCACTGCTGCTGGTGCTGCCCAGCCCCTCTGTAACTCGGCTGATTCGTCCGCGGCTGCACCTCTTGCGGACGTTGCTGTTGCCGCTGCGTCGCCTGCTGGCGAGCCGGTTTACGGCGCACCACCTCGGCCCAGGACCCACCTTCCTGGTCCTGATCCGGAGACGTCACCACCGTAGCCGTCGCCGCACCTGCTCGTTGTTGTGGCAGCGGCTGCTGCTGCTGTTGCCGCTGCGATTGCGTAGCAACCAGTTGCTCCAGCAGCCCGGAGACCTTCTCTCGCTCCAGGCGCTCCTTACGGTTCTCCTCTCGCAGGTGCATCACCTCCTTGCGATGGTGCTTCTGCATCGACGGTCTGGATAACGACCGTAAAAACGCATTATGGTACGTTGGTCGCATTTTTCGACTGCCCAGCAATAGCGGTGACAGACAGGCCCTGGCGAGGAAATACACGGTGGGTTTTAGCAAATGCTGCAGGCTTCGGCTTTTGGAGCGTCGGCGGCAATGCTACCGGTGCTACGAATACGAGCATACTGCTGCCCGTTGCCGTGGTAAGGACCGCAGTAGCAAATGTCACCGCTGCGCGGAAGATAAGCACGAGGGACCGTGGACTAGGGAGCGGAAGTGCTTGGGATGCGAGGGCCCGGATGCAATCGGGCATTCGCTGGGCCAGCGCAGTTGCCGCTACTTTGGAAAGGTAACCCCACAGCCCAGTCATGATTAGAGTGTTCCAACAGAACCTCAATCATGACCAAACGGCACAAGACCTGCTTTTGCAAAGTGCCCGAGCCGAGGGTTGTGATATTCTGCTTATCTCGGACCCCTATTGGGTGCCGAATAATAACAGCAATTGGGTTACCGATACCACTGGACGGGTAGCAGTGGTATCAGTTGGGGATTATCCTTTTCAGCGCATCATTGACAACCAACGCGAGGACTTCGTTGTGGTCGAGATGCGGGGAATCGTTTTCAGTTCCGTCTACCTACCACCCGTCGGTCCGGATTTGACTATCGAGGAGTACAAACGCAAATGGACCGAAATTGTGTCTGTACTTCCACGGAATCGGGACACCGTGATCGGGGGTGATGTAAACGCCTGGTCAGGTGCATGGGGGATGGAGCGGAGGCCAAACGATGGGGAAAGGGTATCTAGGGGGGGAGTTGTGATGGATGCGGCGGCTGCTCTGGGATTGGTTCTCCTGAACCAGGGCAACCAGAGCACTTGGATTGGAGCAAATGGTCGCAACTCCATTGTGGACGTATCCTTTTGCAGCCCCTCCTTGGTAGAGGACAATAATTGGCGCGTGTGTGACGAAACCCCAAGTGACCACAACACTATCAAGTTTGTGGTCGGCAGGGTTCCGAGACAGCGCGCCAATAACGAGGGACACTCAGCAGTGAATGGGGGAAGGTGGTCCACAAGATTCTTCGACAAGAATTTGCTCGTTGAAATCTTGAGGGACCAGGACATTTTCGGGCATGTTGCTACGCCAGAGGAGCTGACCCAGGCCATTACGGTGGCCTGTGATGGCACCATGCCTAGGCAACCCCCAAGGCGACAGGGCCGGCGGCCAGTTTATTGGTGGACGTCCGAGATTGATCGGTTGCGCAGCCATTTTCATGGAATGAAACGGCGGTACAACCGGGCCCGGACCGAGGAGCAGCGCGAGGAAAGGCGTCAAATGAAGTCGGACGCACGCGCTGCCCTGGAACGGGCCATCAAACTCAGCAAGGACCAACACAAGCAGGAATTGCCGGAACAATTGGAACCGCACGACTTTGGCCCTGCGTACCAAATCCGCAAGCAGCAGTGGGAAGGAGCTCGGGTTCCGATGGAACGGGATGCCAATAAGCTCCAGTTCATCGTGAATGAGCTCTTTCCCGATCGTCCCCCGATGGAGTGGCCCGAGACGGAAGTAGGTGGGGATCCACAGGATCCGGTCTCGGAGGAGGAGTTGGCGGAAGAGTTGAAGGAGATTGCCCGCTCACTCAACCCCAAGAAAGCTCCGGGGGACGACAACATTCCGAATATGGCTGCAGCTGCGGCAATTCTGGCTTTTCCGGAAGTTTTTGCTAAAAGCTATAAGCAGCTACTGGAGGCAGGCACTTTCCCCGACGCATGGAAGCGGCAACAACTGGTGCTGCTTACCAAGTCGGGAAAACCACCTGGGGAGCCCTCGTCATACCGGCCAATTTGTTTGCTGAGTGTGCTGGGGAAAATTTTAGAGCGGTTGATCCAGCGAAGGCTGACAACCCATCTGGAGTCGACTGGGGGACTTTCGGACGCCCAATACGGCTTCCGTAAAGGGCGTTCAACCGTTGATGCCATCACTCGGGTGATGGACAATGGTAAAGTCGCTCTAGACAAAAAGCGAAAGGGGGATCGTCTCTGTGCGGTGGTAACGGTGGACGTCCGGAATGCCTTTAACTCGGCAAACTGGACAGCAATCGGCCAAGCTCTGCAGCGTAAAAACACTCCGCCTTATTTGCAGGCGTTGCTGCGGAACTATTTCATTGGCCGAACGCTCCACTATGATACGGATGAAGGAGTAGTGTCGAGGACTGTATCTGCTGGCGTTCCTCAGGGTTCGGTTTTAGGACCAACACTTTGGAACGTCATGTACGACGACCTACTCCGCTTGCTGCTCGAAGGACTACGAGCGGACATCATCGGGTTTGCTGACGACGTGGCCTTCACATTTCTGGGAAGGACCACGGAACAGGTCAGCGCTTTAGCAACGGCTAACCTGGAGAGGATCGAGCGGTGGCTGCGAGGAGTCGGTTTGGAACTTGCCCACCAAAAGACCGGGTTCATGATTTTTTGTACTCATCATGTCCCGCAGCTCGCAGAGCTTCAAGCGGGCGGTCACTCGATCCAATCCACGGAAACGCTGAAGTACCTGGGAGTGGACCTCTGCCGCAAACAGCACCACAGCCGGCATCTGGAAAGAGTGGTCAATAAGGCTTCACGGATTACGAATGCCTTGACCTGCCTGATGCCGAATAAGCGTGGTCCTAAGAGCCGCAGTAGGAGACAGCTCGTAAACGTCGGCAACAGTATCATCCGATACGGAGTTGCCACCTGGGGGCGATGGGTGCTCGACAAGGAGACCCATCGCAAATCAGTCCAAAGGGCGCATCGACCGGGGGCTCTCCGAGTCGCCAGCGCGTTCCAGACCGTGTCTTATGATGCCGCTTGCGTTGTCGCCAACACCACCCCATTAGTCCTCCTTATGCAGGAGGATATCCGCTGCCACGACGAAAAGGTAGCGAGTGGTGGTGTTCAATCAGACATACGGAAGCGACAACGGGAGGAGACGATGAGGCGCTGGCAGGACCAGTGGACAACGGGTGCAGGGCAACCAGGAGCACCAGGACTGAAGACGAGGAGGCTGATTCCAGACATTAATCTCTGGGTCAGCCGCAAGCATGGGGAAGTCGACTTTTTCCTCACCCAGCTCCTCACGGGGCACGGGTTCTTGCGCTCCTATTTCGTCGAGAAAGGCATCCTGGAAGGCTCGCCCAACTGCCCCGAATGTGGGGACGCCGTGGAAGACGTTGAACACGTGCTGTTCCACTGTCCACGGTTCGATCGGATCCGGAACGAAATGCAGCAGCGGTGCCATTCCCGAGTAACAATGGAAAACATTGTCTCGGAAATGTGCGCCCGCAGCGATACGTGGGAGGCCGTCCGTGCCGCCGCCAGGAAAATCTTCTCCACTCTCCAAGCGAGATGGGATGTTGAGCGTCCACCAACGGCAAGACAACGCAGGCGAGCCAGACGGCGGGCGAGGGACGCAAATGGTGGTCCCTCAGGCCCTGCGGCACGGCAACAACCCGCGCCGCAAGGGCCACCGTAAGCTGGAAAGTTACTAATCTTTTATCTCTTTTCTTTTCGTTTCTTTCCAGCTTTCTTTTTCTCTTCTCTCATCTATTTTCAGCTTTCTTCTATCTCTTTCTCCTTTTTCTTGTTTCCGCTATCAAAATTTTGTTTCAGGAGAACTGCCTTACGTGCTTGGAGTGGTGATCAACGATGCAGACCCCCCATTGCCCACCCGAAGTGTGGGCGATAGGACCAAAGGGACCGCGTCGCACCACGGAAAGCAGCGTAATAAGCAGAATCATCAGACCAGATCGCCGCAGAAGATGCGTCGTGACCAAGGGTGCAACCGCACACACGACTCCGTATGAAGTAATACGCACCACAAGCGTACCGGCCGAGTAGGGTGAGTCGGAGAGGGGGATGGAATATGTTCACTCTTCGTTAACAAAAAAAAAAAAAAAAAAAAAAAAAAGGTAGCCAAATGCTCCACGCGGTGCCGGGCGGGGTAGGGGCCCGTCATTAAGTTGACGAGGCCCCGAGCTAACGGTGGCGGTGAAGACGGCGTTGAGCATGACAACGTCGCAGGGGAGGGTGTGGTGTTAAGTCACCACACCCTACATTCTGTCAAGTGGGATACTGAACTCGAGAGGATAATACCTCTGCGCGGATTAGACTAGGGTACGGTTTATGAAATAACTAGGATGTACACGGGCTGGCGGATGAACCCGCCGAACCCTTAGTAAAGCAGGGTGAAACCTGCTTGAAACGGGGGAGGGCTAAGGGGGATTCTGTCACCGCTCTAACTTAGCAAGTCTTAGGTAGCGCTCCAAGACTGTCGCCATACGATACGCTCTATGGCAAATGCAGGTGTGGGTGGGTTCAGCCCCACTTTGCTCCGGTTCGGCACTGAGCCCGTCGTCTCATAAGGGCGCGGGCCAACCCTCGCGTGGAGCTCCCTGTTTCATAGCCACCCACGGAACCAAATAGGAGAATGCATAAACAGACGCGGATAGCGGGCCTGAGTTTGAGCCCAATTGAATAAGCAATACTAAAACTAAGAAGGTCAAAAAGACCAAGGGGGTAGATACGAAAGATCCGGACCAAGCGTTTATGGATCTACAAGATCGGATGGAGGCTATGCGTTTTGGGATAAGTAAACTCGATGATGAGTCTTCCCATTTTACGCTAGTTACGGTAATGATGGACTTCTTCGATGAGGTAATGTCCGAATTTCGAAGGTACTGAGCCGTAAATCGCATGCAGCAGGTCCTCGATCGTCAAACGCAAACGTCGCTTGACGATAACGATGGATTCGGGCCGCAAACGCGAATAGGCAGAAGACCAGTGGCTGATGAGCAACAGCCTGGTCCAAGTGGGTTGCAAAGGTTGCAACAACAACAACAACAACCATCGAGGTTGACCCCTGTGAGGGCAACGATGGAAAATATTCCAAGTCCGAGAAACGGACCGAATATTAATGAGGGGAGGAATAATAAGAGGAGGAAGAAGAAGAGCAAGAAGAAGCAGAATAAGCCCAGGAGGCGCCCTGAGGCTCTGCTGATATCGGACTGCACTTCCGAGGAGCTCATCGAGGCGAAATTGCTCAAGGAAATTAAGCAGTCCGATGCTCTTAAATCGGTTGGAGAGACAATCTCTAAGGTCCGACGGGCCCAGAATGGAGGCATGTTGCTAGAACTTAAGCAGGGTAGTTCTGCTAGTGCAATTGCCCCAAAGATTAAGGAAGCGGTGAAGGGCAAGGCGTCAGTGAGAACGCTAGCTCCTTCTAAAATGATTGAGATCATGCATCTCGATGAAATTACCACCCCAGAGGAGGTTGCG
Organism: Anopheles gambiae; assembly: GCF_943734735.2. Lineage (NCBI taxonomy): Eukaryota > Metazoa > Arthropoda > Insecta > Diptera > Culicidae > Anopheles > Anopheles gambiae. Next base: position 24,209,495 of record NC_064600.1, on the reverse strand, counting down.
GAGTCTGTCAAAGCACAGCTCAACATCGAGATAGAAACAGATGGTATCAAAATGAAGAAAGGCCGCGCGGCCGGTACGCAGTGGGCACGGATCAACGTATCGCTGCCAGACTTTCACAACTTCCTGTATTTGGGAAAGCTGAAAGTTGGTTGGTCGATATGCCATATCCGCGAAGTAATGGAGGAGCAGAAATGCTATAAGTGTTGGAAGGTAGGCCATACGAGCTATCATTGTAGGGAACCAGACAGAAGTAATCTGTGCTGGAAATGCGGTTTGAGTGGACACAAGAAACAAGCTTGTACCAACTCTGTTAAGTGTTTGGATTGCGGTACGAGGTCACAGAACCCTCACGCAACGGGCAGTTACATGTGTCCCCTAAGGCGAACGATTAGATCATAATGGTTAGGTTGTTACAACATAACCAGAATCATAGTTATGCTGCATTTCAGTTAATGTGGCAAACGATAAGGGAAGAATCTGCGGATATAGTGTTGATTGCAGATCCGTATCTGGCAACAACCAACGTCAAAGTGTTACGCAATGACGATAACACAGCAGCGGTAGTGGTTAACGCGGACTTACCAGTTAAGGTAGTCAGTAAGGCTCTGAAGGGTTTAATGATAGTTGACATAGGTGATATGCGAGTGGTAAGCGTTTACGCGCCACCTAGATTTAGTACGGAAGAGTTCCAGAACATGTTGGATAACACGGTAATGGCCGTAACCGGTATCCACAAATTCGTTATCGGGGGGGACTTCAACGCTTGGTCAGTAAGTTGGAACAACCAACTTGGTGAGCGTAGAGAAACCCAGAAACGAAGAGGTGAGTTGGTTTTATCAACCTTTGCGCAGATTGACGCAATATTATTGAACGACGGCATCAGCCCAACTTATGTTGGACCAGGGCGTACGTCAGTTGTTGATCTTACTTTTGCGAGCAGAACCGTAGCAAGATCATTTAAGTGGGAGGTGTTATCCAGTTATATGAACTCGGATTATCGTGCGATACGAATAGATCTCGAGACGCAAAGCGTGCGGAACCTGTCCCGACCCATAACGGGATGGAGCATCAAGTATTTTAACAAAGATATATTTGAAGTTATGATGCAAGCCGCTTTTGAGACCGAGGTCACAACAAGCGAAGATTTAATGCGTATACTTGTCACGGCGTGTAATGCGACGATGACTAAGCGTAAGAGGTACACTCCTAACAAGAGTGCATTTTGGTGGACGCTAGAGATTGAGGCACTTCGCAAAGAGTGCAAACACCGCGATCGATTAGCGCAAAGAGCATTTAATACTGATCTCTATTCTACTTTTAGGGACGAGTTCAAGGTGGCAAGGAATGCCCTCAAGAGATTGATCAAGCATACCCGGCAGAGAAAGTGGAAAGAGTTCCTGGGAACATCGAACAACGCATCATTTGGTATAGTATATCATACGTTCAAGAAAGTGGCCGAGGGTTCGATTGGACCCCGAACTATGACATTAGAGGAGTTTAGGGAAGTGGTGAGCGAGCTTTCTCCTACTCACCCAAACACGGTGTGGCCTGATTATCGTATCGATCAGCCACGAGAGTTTGACAGGGTTACTAATGATGAGATTCTTGCGGTTGCCAGGAGACTACCTAACAAGAAGGCGCCGGGACCAGATGGTATCCCAAATGAGGCGCTGAAAGTTGGTATGTTGACTGCAACCGATGCATTTTGCAGGGTATACCAAGGTTGTTTAGAGAATGCGAAGTTTCCCGATGAGTGGGAAAGGCAGAGGTTGGTGTTAATACCGAAGCCGAACAAACCACCAGGGGAACCGGGTTCGGTTCGCCCCATTTGTTTATTAGACGGGGCAGGTAAAGGTCTTGAACGCATCATCGTGCAACGGTTGAATGCACACATCGAGGAGGTCAACGGGCTGTCCGACGACCAGTTTGGTTTCAGAAGTCGTCGATCAACAGTTGATGCGATTCAACGGGTAGTGGACATTGTATCGGTAGCACGAAACAGAAACAGATATAGTAGACGGTATTGTGCAGTTGTTACATTAGATGTTACTAATGCTTTTAACAGTGCTTCGTGGTTGGCGATTGCAAATGCATTACAGAGAATTAACACTCCTAAATATCTTTATGATATCATTGGTGATTATTTTAGGAATCGTGTGCTGATGTATGATACCACAGATGGACCGGCAGAGATTGCAATCACATCGGGTGTACCTCAAGGCTCGGTACTTGGCCCAACGTTATGGAACCTGATGTACGACGGAGTTCTAAGAGTTGCAATGGTGGAAGGTGCACGGATTATCGGCTATGCAGATGATATAGTATTGTTGGTGGAAGGTAATTGTGTTGATGATATTGAAATTCTCGTTTCCAGTCAGATTCGCATCATCGACAGATGGATGACCGATAATGGATTAAAGATAGCCCCGACCAAGACCGAGTTTATTATGGTCAGTTCCCATCAGAGGATACAGCATGGGGCTATCAGGGTAGGTGATCACGTAGTACATTCGTCGCGCAGCTTAAAGTATTTGAGGATGGTCTTAGATGACCGCCTCGATTACACTTCACACATCAGGTATGCGGTGGAGAGAGCGACGAAGCTATGGACCACCTTGGTAAGGATGATGCCTAATAAGGCAGGTCCAAGGTCCAATGCTAGGCGAGCAATTGCTCTTACTGTTGTGGCGAAGGTCCGGTATGCCTCGCCCATTTGGTGTCATACCCTTAGATTTGCTAACCGTAGACAATGGCTACGTCGGTTTCACCGGCCAGTAGTCCAGCGAGTTATCTCTTCTTTCAGGACAACTTCACATGATGCAGTCTGCGTGCTTGCGGGAATGATCCCGCTTCATCTCCTCCTGGACGAGGACTCCAGGACTTTTCATCGGAGACGAGAAGAGAACATCGCCGGATCGGTTGCACGTAACATGGAACGTGTCACAACTATGGAACGATGGCAACGAGAATGGGATGAGAGTGTTCACGGTCGGTGGACATACCGTCTCATAACCGACGTCAACAGATGGATAAGTAGAAGATTTGTTGGTGTTGGCTTCTACCCCTACCAGCTTCATCGGATGCAGTTAACGGGTTCGCCGCTATGCGATGCGTGCGAGGAACCTGAGGACGCCGAACACACGATAGTCCATTGTGTACGTCATCGTGAATTGATCATCAGACTTCAACATCAAGTCGACGAGGAGTTAACGCCGGAGAACATCATCGAAGTTATGTCAGCTAACAGATATAACTGGAGCATGGTTCATCAAGCAGTACGGACGATTATGATTCGACAACAACATCGAAGACACGTCATCGAACGAGGCGAACGACGTGCTTTGCTCGCCAACATCCAGTTGGCCTTGCAGAGCAGCGACAGTGACGACGAGTAACGACAAGGATTCATCGTAGATCATCGTAGCTTCATCGCCGAGGGCTAGACAGTGGCTAATCACCACTGTTGGAAGCCATTCGTTGCCTGGGATGATGGACATCCACCGCCCGAGTGACGTCGATACCCTAACGGGTGATCCACTCGGGGCCGGTTGAAGGCACGGAGGGGTTTTAGTGAGTAAGAATCTCACACTACCGGGGTTGATCACCCAGGTGTCTTATGAAAGATTTCCCCTTCGATAACAAAAAAAAAAAAAAAAAAGGTAGCCAAATGCTTGAGCTTGAATCAATTGGGGGATTCAAGCACGCGGACATGATGCCTATCCTGAGGGAAAAGGTGAAAAAAGAGGATGTGCAGAGAATTCGCACAAACTTTAAGGGTCATCTACTCCTGGAATTAGCACCAATGTCGCACCAGGAAACGATGACCCTTTGGAGAGAGGTGTCTGCGGCCCTTGATGGCAAAGCAAAATGCCGTCCGCGGACACCCTCAGTGCGAGTGAACTGCACTAACATTCCGCCTGGCACTTCGTCCGAAGAAATTTCTTCGGAAATGAGTGCCGCGCTGGGCGTTGAAATTTTCAGCGACCAGATAACGACCGTTTTTTTTTTTTTAACAATTGCAGGTTTTATTTCATATAAAAACAACGACGTCAAACCTACACTCTTGACGTAGGGCGTCGCCCGCCAGGGATTTGCCGTACGTATTTCCGTCCGTTTGGATGTCGCTATCCCAACTATTTATTAGTTCGTTGCGTATTCTTCAACCTTATTTTTTTTTCTTTTGCAAGGAACGCTTCCTGAGTCCGCATGACTCCCTCTTCCCTCACCTCAGTCGTTGTAAATTCCACTCTTCTCAACGGCCCGACAGTTCCGCTTCACTAGCGGAAGCCTCCTCCGCGGGCGTCCAACGCCGACCTGCAGCCAATGCACGACGGCGTCTCTCATTTTCGCGTCGGTTCCGTCGCGCCCGAATTATATCCGCCTCTGTTCGAGTGGACCGACGACGGCGCGTTGTTGACGGACCCATCTCTTGTACTCGAGCTTTCCACGCTCGCTGCATAAACAGGCGACGTTCATGCCGAACCCTCACCGTCTCCGGTGAAGGTGGTCTTTCCCTGCTTCTCCGAGGAATAGGAGGGGGAGCCCGGCCTTCGCGCTCCGCCTCTGCTGCCGCCCGCAGAATCTCATCGTCGCGGGCTTCCAGCGCTGCTCTAACGTCTGCCGCCAGACGCACTCGTGCCCGGTCGTCGGCTCTGCCACGACGCCGTCTGTTGCGGGCAGACCGCTGTCGCGAAGCTCGAAACTCGTTTACGCGCCGCGTGACGTCCCTTATCGCGTCGTCCTCCATCTCCTCGCCGAAGAGTGAGGCCACACTTTCGAGTGCGACCTCATCGTCTTCCGCGATAGCCACCTCCGTTCACCCGTTGGCGAGCGCTTCCTCGTCGCGCCACAGCTGCTGCAGCACTGTAGTGATGGTCCTCGCTGCTCTTTGAATGCGGTCCCAAGACTCCGCACTCTCCAGCAGCTTCTCAGCGATGTTGTCTTGACGGACTGCCTCGGGTGTCCCCCAGCCCAACAGCTCTCGTCGCGTATCGTCGAAGACTGGGCACTCGAACATGACGTGGGCCACTGACTCGACCGACCCTGCACATCGTGGACACTCCGGGGACGAGGCAAACCCGCAGACGCTCAGGTACTCGCGGAAGAATCCATGCCCGCTGAGCACCTGCGAGAGATGGAAGTCCACCTCTCCATGCCTCCGCCCCATCCACCGATGCACGTCGAGAATCATCCTGTGCGCCCACGTCAAGCAGCGGCTGGCCGATGGTGTTGCCGCCGCACGGTCCCACTCGTCCTGCCACTCGGTCATCGTGGCCGCTCGCTCCGTCGCTCGTGCCTCCTTCCTGCTGGTGTCAGGTTCGGCCAACAGCCTACGGTGGTACCTTGCGTCTTCTTGAATGATAAGGCGGTAGGGTACCAGACCGGCCATCACCACTGCCACCTCGTAGGATACTGAGCGGAAAGAACTCGTCACTCTACGAGCCAACGGCCTCTGGACTTGGGCGAGTTTCCTCCGACACCACTGCAGGTCCGTTGCCTTTGCCCAGACGGGCGAGGCGTAGCGGATGACGGACTCAGCCACTCCAGCCAGCAATCGCCGCTTGGCCATCTGGGGGCCGCTGTGATTCCTCATCACCGAGGTGACAGCCGCCACCGCACGGAGGGCCTTGTCCGCGGCCGCTTCCACATGCGGTCTCCACGATAGCTTCGCTTGAAGCTGGACACCCAGGTAGCGGATCGACCTCCTAGTCATGCAGGTGACCTCGCCGACGCGTACCGGAACCTCCATTCGTCCTCGTCGCAGGCTCGAGATTAAGACCGCTTCGGTCTTGTGGGGGGCGAGACTAAGATGACGTTCCTCGAGCCACCCCATCACCGCGTCGATCGATGTCTCGGCAACCGTCGTCGCCTCCTCTGGTGTGCAGCCCTCGGCCAGGATGGCGATGTCGTCCGCAAAGCCGACTACACTGGCCCCTTCGGGGAGCTGGATACGCAGCACGCCGTCGTACATGACGTTCCATAGAGTCGGGCCAAGGATTGACCCCTGTGGAACGCCTGCCGTTACCCGACGTGACACCGGGCCATCATGGGTATCATACACCAACTCCCTGTCGGTAAAATAGTCGCGGAGAAGGCGTTGCAGCTGCGCTGGGACCCCTTTCTCCCGCAGGGCCATCGCCATCGCTGCCAGCTGGCAGAGTTAAAGGCGTTTTTTACGTCCAACGCCACAACCATCAAGCAGCGTTTGTCCCGCTGGTTCGTCCTGCCGAAGGACATCGCGCGTTCGCCTGCTTCCACCACCATCTGAATCGCCTGCAAGGTGCTTCTATTTCTCCGGAAGCCGAACTGGTTCTTCGCTAGCTGAGGCGACTCCGGATTTTCGAGATGCTTGTTCAGCCTGTCGAGTATCGTCCGCTCGAAAACCTTCGCTAAATTGTTGATCAGGCAGATCGGGCGACAAGATGACGCGTCACCCGGTGGCTTACCTGGTTTAGGCAGCAGCACCAACTTTTGCTTTTTCCACTCGCGTGGAATAACGCCCGTGTCCAGGCATCTCTGGAAGATCCCGACGAAGGACTCTGGATACTTGAGGATGGCAGCCGTCACAGCAGCGTTTGGCACACCATCCAGGCCAGGCGCTTTCCGCGGATGCAGCTCGCTCGCTATCGCCTGTAACTCCGGGCGACTGATCGGACGGACTGAAGTGTCTCCTTCCGAAGGCTCGACGTCCGGCCACTCTACCGGGGGATGCTCCGGAAACAGCTCCTCCACGATCCGCTGCAGCACCGCTGGGTCACGTTCTCGCGCCGTCCAGCTGCCCCGAAACCGCAGAAGGACCTGCCGGAACCAATGTCCCGTCTCGTCCGCAGCTAAGGCCCGCAGCCACTCGTCGAACTGCTGCGCTTTGCTGGCCTTAATTGCCGCCTTTAAGGCAGCACGCGCCTCCCGGTGCTCCTCCGAAGCCAGCTCGACTGATGTCTCGTCCGAGGCCATGCTCTGCCTTTCTCGGGCCAACCGACAGCGCTCGGTCAGCTCCCCAATGGCTGGGGTCCACCAATAGACGTTGCATTTCTTCCGCTGGGAGTGCCCGATCCTCGCCATGGTAGCATCGCAGGCCTGTGTAAGCGCCCTTCCCAGGCTTGCCGCATCGAATACTCGGTCTGCAAAGCGGGTTGCCTCAAGCGCTAGCTCGAAAGTATGGGGGCAAAACTGACGAGTTCGCCAGCGAGTACCCGCCTCCCGTGCTTCAACGCCTTCCAGCCCCTGAGTGCCCCGTCCGGGCCGCTGGCCAACACGAGACTGCTGCCCGACCGCAAACCGTATATAGCAGTGGTCGCTGTAGGAGTAGCAGGCAAGGGTCCTCCAGGAGCTGATGACCTCCGCTGTTCCATCCGGTCGGCAGAGCGATGGACTTGCGAAGGCAACGTCCACCCTGCTGGGCCGAGCCACGCCCTTACCCAGGAACGTCGGCTCAGTACCGCTGTTCAGGACCTACAATCCGAGGCCCGTCGCCGTCTGTAGGAGTGCCTCACTCTTAAGGTTGGCCCGCTCGCTCCCCCAGGCACCATGCCATGCGTTGAAGTCTCCGGCTAAGACGACACAAGGGTGACCCCTCGCTAGCACCTCCACCCGGTCCATCTGCCGCTCGAAGTCCGGTAGGCCAACCGATGGCGGAATGTAGCAGCAGATAAACACGATACCAGCTATCTCGGCCGCCACAATTCCGGGATGCTGGACGCTTCGCACCCGCTGGATGGGGAACCGTTGGCCGCTGGTGACAATCGCCACCTTAAGTTCCTCATCAGACGCCCAATTGCCGTTATTGACCGGCACTGAGTAGATCTCCGTCACAAGCATCACGTCGACACCTTCCTCTCTCATACGCTGGAGCGCAAGATCTTGGGCGCTCCTGCTTTTCCCGATGTTAATCTGCAGCACTTCAATCATTGTTGGGCTGTAGCATTGCACGAGGCGGAGGCAATCGGGTGCGGGCCGCCACACTTCAGACAACGAACTTTACCGATGCAGGTTACTGCTCTGTGGCCTTCCACGCTACACCGGATGCAGACCTTGCTGCGGTCCTCCCCCGAGCATTGCCCGGCGAAGTGGCCACGTTCCAGGCACCGGAAGCACCGCTTCTCCGCCAGCGACGCTTTCGGGACCTCCCACACGCAGCATGAGGTGTACCCTAGGATTAGGCGCTTCCCGGCCAGATACTCCGCTTCCGACCGAGGCAGAGTGACGCGGGCACGTTTCGTGCCGTCTCGCCGCTCCCACATGTCGATGGTGGCCTCAACATGCTCTTTGCCCAGCGCCGTCAGCATTGCCGCATCTGATCCTCGTCCGCCAGTGAGTCGATGTTAGTGACCATCACCTGGGCCATCTCTGTGCGACCGATCGCAACTCCCTTTTCTCCTATGGCAACGCGGATGCGTTAGCACAGTTCCGCGCTGTCCACATCGCGGCTGATCGGAAGTCGCATGGTGTCCTTTGGCGTCCGCTTTCCAACGCCAATTTTTTCCTGCAAACCGTCAAGCAGAGGGCTTCTGCGGATTGTCCTGTACATGTCAGAAAAACTGACACCCTCCGCTGGCGTCACCACAATGGTGTCAGGCCGCTTCCGTGCCTTCTTAGCCGCTGCTGTCGTCGTCGTGCGTGGCTGTTGCTGTCTCTGGTTGCGCAACAGCTGACCCCTCAGCTGCCACTGCTGCTGGTGCTGCCCAGCCCCTCTGTAACTCGGCTGATTCGTCCGCGGCTGCACCTCTTGCGGACGTTGCTGTTGCCGCTGCGTCGCCTGCTGGCGAGCCGGTTTACGGCGCACCACCTCGGCCCAGGACCCACCTTCCTGGTCCTGATCCGGAGACGTCACCACCGTAGCCGTCGCCGCACCTGCTCGTTGTTGTGGCAGCGGCTGCTGCTGCTGTTGCCGCTGCGATTGCGTAGCAACCAGTTGCTCCAGCAGCCCGGAGACCTTCTCTCGCTCCAGGCGCTCCTTACGGTTCTCCTTTCGCAGGTGCATCACCTCCTTGCCATGGTGCTTCTGCATCGACGGTCTGGATAACGACCGTAAAAACGCATTATGGTACGTTGGTCGCATTTTTCGACTGCCCAGCAATAGCGGTGACAGACAGGCCCTGGCGAGGAAATACACGGTGGGTTTTAGCAAATGCTGCAGGCTTCGGCTTTTGGAGCGTCGGCGGCAATGCTACCGGTGCTACGAATACGAGCATACTGCTGCCCGTTGCCGTGGTAAGGACCGCAGTAGCAAATGTCACCGCTGCGCGGAAGATAAGCACGAGGGACCGTGGACTAGGGAGCGGAAGTGCTTGGGATGCGAGGGCCCGGATGCAATCGGGCATTCGCTGGGCCAGCGCAGTTGCCGCTACTTTGGAAAGGTAACCCCACAGCCCAGTCATGATTAGAGTGTTCCAACAGAACCTCAATCATGACCAAACGGCACAAGACCTGCTTTTGCAAAGTGCCCGAGCCGAGGGTTGTGATATTCTGCTTATCTCGGACCCCTATTGGGTGCCGAATAATAACAGCAATTGGGTTACCGATACCACTGGACGGGTAGCAGTGGTATCAGTTGGGGATTATCCTTTTCAGCGCATCATTGACAACCAACGCGAGGACTTCGTTGTGGTCGAGATGCGGGGAATCGTTTTCTGTTCCGTCTACCTACCACCCGTGGGTTCCGATTTGACTGTCGAGGAGTACAAACGCAAATGGACCGAAATTGTGTCTGTACTTCCACGGAATCGGGACACCGTGATCGGGGGTGATGTAAACGCCTGGTCAGGTGCATGGGGGATGGAGCGGAGGCCAAACGATGGGGAAAGGGTATCTAGGGGGGGAGTTGTGATGGATGCGGCGGCTGCTCTGGGATTGGTTCTCCTGAACCAGGGCAACCAGAGCACTTGGATTGGGGCAAATGGTCGCAACTCCATTGTGGACGTATCCTTTTGCAGCCCCTCCTTGGTAGAGGACAATAATTGGCGCGTGTGTGACGAAACCCCAAGTGACCACAACACTATCAAGTTTGTGGTCGGCAGGGTTCCGAGACAGCGCGCCAATAACGAGGGACACTCAGCAGTGAATGGGGGAAGGTGGTCCACAAGATTCTTCGACAAGAATTTGCTCGTTGAAATCTTGAGGGACCAGGACATTTTCGGGCATGTTGCTACGCCAGAGGAGCTGACCTAGGCCATTACGGTGGCCTGTGATGGCACCATGCCTAGGCAACCCCCAAGGCGACAGGGCCGGCGGCCAGTTTATTGGTGGACGTCCGAGATTGATCGGTTGCGCAGCCATTTTCAAGGAATGAAACGGCGGTACAACCGGGCCCGGACCGAGGAGCAGCGCGAGGAAAGGCGTCAAATGAAGTCGGACGCACGCGCTGCCCTGGAACGGGCCATCAAACTCAGCAAGGACCAACACAAGCAGGAATTGCCGGAACAATTGGAACCGCACGGCTTTGGCCCTGCGTACCAAATCCGCAAGCAGCAGTGGGAAGGAGCTCGGGTTCCGATGGAACGGGATGCCAATAAGCTCCAGTTCATCGTGAATGAGCTCTTTCCCGATCGTCCACCGATGGAGTGGCCCGAGACGGAAGTAGGTGGGGATCCACAGGATCCGGTCTCGAAGGAGGAGTTGGCGGAAGAGTTGAAGGAGATTGCCCGCTCACTCAACCCCAAGAAAGCTCCGGGGGACGACAACATTCCGAATATGGCTGCAGCTGCGGCAATTCTGGCTTTTCCGGAAGTTTTTGCTAAAAGCTATAAGTAGCTACTGGAGGCAGGCACTTTCTCCGACGCATGGAAGCGGCAACAACTGGTGCTGCTTACCAAGTCGGGAAAACCACCTGGGGAGCCCTCGTCATACCGGCCAATTTGTTTGCTGAGTGTGCTGGGGAAAATTTTAGAGCGGTTGATCCAGCGAAGGCTGACAACCCATCTGGAGTCGACTGGGGGACTTTCGGACGCCCAATACGGCTTCCGTAAAGGGCGTTCAACCGTTGATGCCATCACTCGGGTGATGGACAATGGTAAAGTCGCTCTAGACAAAAAGCGAAAGGGGGATCGTCTCTGTGCGGTGGTAACGGTGGACGTCCGGAATGCCTTTAACTCGGCAAACTGGACAGCAATCGGCCAAGCTCTGCAGCGTAAAAACACTCCGCCTTATTTGCAGGCGTTGCTGCGGAACTATTTCATTGGCCGAACGCTCCACTATGATACGGATGAAGGAGTAGTGTCGAGGACTGTATCTGCTGGCGTTCCTCAGGGTTCGGTTTTAGGACCAACACTTTGGAACGTCATGTACGACGACCTACTCCGCTTGCTGCTCGAAGGACTACGAGCGGACATCATCGGGTTTGCTGACGACGTGGCCTTCACATTTCTGGGAAGGACCACGGAACAGGTCAGCGCTTTAGCAACGGCTAACCTGGAGAGGATCGAGCGGTGGCTGCGAGGAGTCGGTTTGGAACTTGCCCACCAAAAGACCGGGTTCATGATTTTTTGTACTCATCATGTCCCGCAGCTCGCAGAGCTTCAAGCGGGCGGTCACTCGATCCAATCCACGGAAACGCTGAAGTACCTGGGAGTGGACCTCTGCCGCAAACAGCACCACAGCCGGCATCTGGAAAGAGTGGTCAATAAGGCTTCACGGATTACGAATGCCTTGACCTGCCTGATGCCGAATAAGCGTGGTCCTAAGAGCCGCAGTAGGAGACAGCTCGTAAACGTCGGCAACAGTATCATCCGATACGGAGTTGCCACCTGGGGGCGATGGGTGCTCGACAAGGAGACCCATCGCAAATCAGTCCAAAGGGCGCATCGACCGGGGGCTCTCCGAGTCGCCAGCGCGTTCCAGACCGTGTCTTATGATGCCGCTTGCGTTGTCGCCAACACCACCCCATTAGTCCTCCTTATGCAGGAGGATATCCGCTGCCACGACGAAAAGGTAGCGAGTGGTGGTGTTCAATCAGACATACGGAAGCGACAACGGGAGGAGACGATGAGGCGCTGGCAGGACCAGTGGACAACGGGTGCAGGGCAACCAGGAGCACCAGGACTGAAGACGAGGAGGCTGATTCCAGACATTAATCTCTGGGTCAGCCGCAAGCATGGGGAAGTCGACTTTTTCCTCACCCAGCTCCTCACGGGGCACGGGTTCTTGCGCTCCTATTTCGTCGAGAAAGGCATCCTGGAAGGCTCGCCCAACTGCCCCGAATGTGGGGACGCCGTGGAAGACGTTGAACACGTGCTGTTCCACTGTCCACGGTTCGATCGGATCCGGAACGAAATGCAGCAGCGGTGCCATTCCCGAGTAACAATGGAAAACATTGTCTCGGAAATGTGCGCCCGCAGCGATACGTGGGAGGCCGTCCGTGCCGCCGCCAGGAAAATCTTCTCCACTCTCCAAGCGAGATGGGATGTTGAGCGTCCACCAACGGCAAGACAACGCAGGCGAGCCAGACGGCGGGCGAGGGACGCAAATGGTGGTCCCTCAGGCCCTGCGGCACGGCAACAACCCGCGCCGCAAGGGCCACCGTAAGCTGGAAAGTTACTAATCTTTTATCTCTTTTCTTTTCGTTTCTTTCCAGCTTTCTTTTTCTCTTCTCTCATCTATTTTCAGCTTTCTTCTATCTCTTTCTCCTTTTTCTTGTTTCCGCTATCAAAATTTTGTTTCAGGAGAACTGCCTTACGTGCTTGGAGTGGTGATCAACGATGCAGACCCCCCATTGCCCACCCGAAGTGTGGGCGATAGGACCAAAGGGACCGCGTCGCACCACGGAAAGCAGCGTAATAAGCAGAATCATCAGACCAGATCGCCGCAGAAGATGCGTCGTGACCAAGGGTGCAACCGCACACACGACTCCGTATGAAGTAATACGCACCACAAGCGTACCGGCCGAGTAGGGTGAGTCGGAGAGGGGGATGGAATATGTTCACTCTTCGTTAAAAAAAAAAAAAAAAAAAAAAAAAAAAAAAAGGTAGCCAAATGCTCCACGCGGTGCCGGGCGGGGTAGGGGCCCGTCATTAAGTTGACGAGGCCCCGAGCTAACGGTGGCGGTGAAGACGGCGTTGAGCATGACAACGTCGCAGGGGAGGGTGTGGTGTTAAGTCGCCACACCCTACATTCTGTCAAGTGGGATACTGAACTCGAGAGGATAATACCTCTGCGCGGATTAGACTAGGGTACGGTTTATGAAATAACTAGGATGTACACGGGCTGGCGGATGAACCCGCCGAACCCTTAGTAAAGCAGGGTGAAACCTGCTTGAAACGGAGGAGGGCTAAGGGGGATTCTGTCACCGCTCTAACTTAGCAAGTCTTAGGTAGCGCTCCAAGACTGTCGCCATACGATACGCTCTATGGCAAATGCAGGTGTGGGTGGGTTCAGCCCCACTTTGCTCCGGTTCGGCACTGAGCCCGTCGTCTCATAAGGGCGCGGGCCAACCCTCGCGTGGAGCTCCCTGTTTCATAGCCACCCACGGAACCAAATAGGAGAATGCATAAACAGACGCGGATAGCGGGCCTGAGTTTGAGCCCAATTGAATGAGCAATACTAAAACTAAGAAGGTCAAAAAGACCAAGGGGGTAGATAAGAAAGATCCGGACCAAGCGTTTATGGATCTACAAGATCGGATGGAGGCTATGCGTTTTGGGATAAGTAAACTCGATGATGAGTCTTCCCATTTTACGCTAGTTACGGTAATGATGGACTTCCTCGATGAGGTAATGTCCGAATTTCGAAGGTACTGAGCCGTAAATCGCATGCAGCAGGTCCTCGATCGTCAAACGCAAACGTCGCTTGACGATAACGATGGATTCGGGCCGCAAACGCGAATAGGCAGAAGACCAGTGGCTGATGAGCAACAGCCTGGTCCAAGTGGGTTGCAAAGGTTGCAACAACAACAACAACAACCATCCAGGTTGACCCCTGTGAGGGCAACGATGGAAAATATTCCAAGTCCGAGAAACGGACCGAATATTAATGAGGGGAGGAATAATAAGAGGAGGAAGAAGAAGAGCAAGAAGAAGCAGAATAAGCCCAGGAAGCGCCCTGAGGCTCTGCTGATATCGGACTGCACTTCCGAGGAGCTGGCGAAATTGCTCAAGGAAATGAAGCAGTCCGATGCTCTTAAATCGGATGGAGTGACAATCTCTAAGGTCCGACGGGAGGCATGTTGCTAGAAATTAAGCAGGGTAGTTCTGCTAGTGCAATTGTCCCAAAGATTAAGGAAGCGGTGAAGGGCAAGGCGTCAGTGAGAACGCTAGCTCCGCCTTATTTGCAGGCGTTGCTGCGGAACTATTTCATTGGCCGAACGCTCCACTATGATACGGATGAAGGAGTAGTGTCGAGGACTGTATCTGCTGGCGTTCCTCAGGGTTCGGTTTTAGGACCAACACTTTGGAACGTCATGTACGACGACCTACTCCGCTTGCTGCTCGAAGGACTACGAGCGGACATCATCGGGTTTGCTGACGACGTGGCCTTCACATTTCTGGGAAGGACCACGGAACAGGTCAGCGCTTTAGCAACGGCTAACCTGGAGAGGATCGAGCGGTGGCTGCGAGGAGTCGGTTTGGAACTTGCCCACCAAAAGACCGGGTTCATGATTTTTTGTACTCATCATGTCCCGCAGCTCGCAGAGCTTCAAGCGGGCGGTCACTCGATCCAATCCACGGAAACGCTGAAGTACCTGGGAGTGGACCTCTGCCGCAAACAGCACCACAGCCGGCATCTGGAAAGAGTGGTCAATAAGGCTTCACGGATTACGAATGCCTTGACCTGCCTGATGCCGAATAAGCGTGGTCCTAAGAGCCGCAGTAGGAGACAGCTCGTAAACGTCGGCAACAGTATCATCCGATACGGAGTTGCCACCTGGGGGCGATGGGTGCTCGACAAGGAGACCCATCGCAAATCAGTCCAAAGGGCGCATCGACCGGGGGCTCTCCGAGTCGCCAGCGCGTTCCCGACCGTGTCTTATGATGCCGCTTGCGTTGTCGCCAACACCACCCCATTAGTCCTCCTTATGCAGGAGGATATCCGCTGCCACGACGAAAAGGTAGCGAGTGGTGGTGTTCAATCAGACATACGGAAGCGACAACGGGAGGAGACGATGAGGCGCTGGCAGGACCAGTGGACAACGGGTGCAGGGCAACCAGGAGCACCAGGACTGAAGACGAGGAGGCTGATTCCAGACATTAATCTCTGGGTCAGCCGCAAGCATGGGGAAGTCGACTTTTTCCTCACCCAGCTCCTCACGGGGCACGGGTTCTTGCGCTCCTATTTCGTCGAGAAAGGCATCCTGGAAGGCTCGCCCAACTGCCCCGAATGTGGGGACGCCGTGGAAGACGTTGAACACGTGCTGTTCCACTGTCCACGGTTCGATCGGATCCGGAACGAAATGCAGCAGCGGTGCCATTCCCGAGTAACAATGGAAAACATTGTCTCGGAAATGTGCGCCCGCAGCGATACGTGGGAGGCCGTCCGTGCCGCCGCCAGGAAAATCTTCTCCACTCTCCAAGCGAGATGGGATGTTGAGCGTCCACCAACGGCAAGACAACGCAGGCGAGCCAGACGGCGGGCGAGGGACGCAAATGGTGGTCCCTCAGGCCCTGCGGCACGGCAACAACCCGCGCCGCAAGGGCCACCGTAAGCTGGAAAGTTACTAATCTTTTATCTCTTTTCTTTTCGTTTCTTTCCAGCTTTCTTTTTCTCTTCTCTCATCTATTTTCAGCTTTCTTCTATCTCTTTCTCCTTTTTCTTGTTTCCGCTATCAAAATTTTGTTTCAGGAGAACTGCCTTACGTGCTTGGAGTGGTGATCAACGATGCAGACCCCCCATTGCCCACCCGAAGTGTGGGCGATAGGACCAAAGGGACCGCGTCGCACCACGGAAAGCAGCGTAATAAGCAGAATCATCAGACCAGATCGCCGCTGAAGATGCGTCGTGACCAAGGGTGCAACCGCACACACGACTCCGTATGAAGTAATACGCACCACAAGCGTACCGGCCGAGTAGGGTGAGTCGGAGAGGGGGATGGAATATGTTCACTCTTCGTTAACAAAAAAAAAAAAAAAAAAAAAAAAAAAAAGGTAGCCAAATGCTCCACGCGGTGCCGGGCGGGGTAGGGGCCCGTCATTAAGTTGACGAGGCCCCGAGCTAACGGTGGCGGTGAAGACGGCGTTGAGCATGACAACGTCGCAGGGGAGGGTGTGGTGTTAAGTCGCCACACCCTACATTCTGTCAAGTGGGATACTGAACTCGAGAGGATAATACCTCTGCGCGGATTAGACTAGGGTACGGTTTATGAAATAACTAGGATGTACACGGGCTGGCGGATGAACCCGCCGAACCCTTAGTAAAGCAGGGTGAAACCTGCTTGAAACGGAGGAGGGCTAAGGGGGATTCTGTCACCGCTCTAACTTAGCAAGTCTTAGGTAGCGCTCCAAGACTGTCGCCATACGATACGCTCTATGGCAAATGCAGGTGTGGGTGGGTTCAGCCCCACTTTGCTCCGGTTCGGCACTGAGCCCGTCGTCTCATAAGGGCGCGGGCCAACCCTCGCGTGGAGCTCCCTGTTTCATAGCCACCCACGGAACCAAATAGGAGAATGCATAAACAGACGCGGATAGCGGGCCTGAGTTTGAGCCCAATTGAATGAGCAATACTAAAACTAAGAAGGTCAAAAAGACCAAGGGGGTAGATAAGAAAGATCCGGACCAAGCGTTTATGGATCTACAAGATCGGATGGAGGCTATGCGTTTTGGGATAAGTAAACTCGATGATGAGTCTTCCCATTTTACGCTAGTTACGGTAATGATGGACTTCCTCGATGAGGTAATGTCCGAATTTCGAAGGTACTGAGCCGTAAATCGCATGCAGCAGGTCCTCGATCGTCAAACGCAAACGTCGCTTGACGATAACGATGGATTCGGGCCGCAAACGCGAATAGGCAGAAGACCAGTGGCTGATGAGCAACAGCCTGGTCCAAGTGGGTTGCAAAGGTTGCAACAACAACAACAACAACCATCCAGGTTGACCCCTGTGAGGGCAACGATGGAAAATATTCCAAGTCCGAGAAACGGACCGAATATTAATGAGGGGAGGAATAATAAGAGGAGGAAGAAGAAGAGCAAGAAGAAGCAGAATAAGCCCAGGAAGCGCCCTGAGGCTCTGCTGATATCGGACTGCACTTCCGAGGAGCTGGCGAAATTGCTCAAGGAAATGAAGCAGTCCGATGCTCTTAAATCGGATGGAGTGACAATCTCTAAGGTCCGACGGGAGGCATGTTGCTAGAAATTAAGCAGGGTAGTTCTGCTAGTGCAATTGTCCCAAAGATTAAGGAAGCGGTGAAGGGCAAGGCGTCAGTGAGAACGCTAGCTCCTTCTAAAATGATTGAGATCATGCATCTCGATGAAATTACCACCCCAGAGGAGGTTGCGGAGTCTGTCAAAGCACAGCTCAACATTGAGATAGAAACAGATCGTATCAAAATGAAGAAAGGCCGCGCGGCCGGTACGCAGTGGGCACGGATCAACGTATCGCTGCCAGACTTTCACAGCTTCCTGTATTTGGGAAAGCTGAAAGTTGGTTGGTCGATATGCCATATCCGCGAAGTAATGGAGGAGCAGAAATGCTATAAGTGTTGGAAGGTAGGCCATACGAGCTATCATTGTAGGGAACCAGACAGAAGTAATCTGTGCTGGAAATGCGGTTTGAGTGGACACAAGAAACAAGCTTGTACCAACCCTGTTAAGTGTTTGGATTGCAGTACGAGGTCACAGAACCTTCACGCAACGGGCAGTTACATGTGTCCCCGAAGGCGAACGATTAGATCATAATGGTTAGGTTGCTACAACATAACCAGAATCATAGTTATGCTGCATTTCAGTTAATGTGGCAAACGATAAGGGAAGAATCTGCGGATATAGTGTTGATTGCAGATCCGTATCTGGCAACAACCAACGTCAAAGTGTTACGCAATGACGATAACACAGCAGCGGTAGTGGTTAACGCAGACTTACCAGTTAAGGTAGTCAGTAAGGCTCTGAAGGGTTTAATGATAGTTGACATAGGTGATATGCGAGTGGTCAGCGTTTACGCGCCACCTAGATTTAGTACGGAAGAGTTCCAGAACATGTTGGATAACACGGTAATGGCCGTAACCGGTATCCACAAATTCGTTATCGGGGGGGACTTCAACGCTTGGTCAGTAAGTTGGAACAACCAACTTGGTGAGCGTAGAGAAACCCAGAAACGAAGAGGTGAGTTGGTTTTATCAACCTTTGCGCAGATTGACGCAATATTATTGAACGACGGCATCAGCCCAACTTATGTTGGACCGGGGCGCACGTCAGTGGTTGATCTTACTTTTGCGAACAGAACCGTAGCAAGATCATTTAAGTGGGAGGTGTTATCTAGTTATATGAACTCGGATCATCGTGCGATACGAATAGATCTCGAGACGCAAAGCGTGCGTAACCTGTCCCGACCCATAACGGGATGGAGCATTAAGTACTTTAACAAAGATATATTTGAAGTTATGATGCAAGCCGCTTTTGAGACAGAGATCACAACAAGCGAGGATTTAAAGCGTATACTTGTCACAGCGTGTAATGCGACGATGACTAAGCGTAAGAGGTACACTCCTAACAGGAATGCATTTTGTTGGACGCTAGAGATTGAGGCACTTCGCAAAGAGTGCAAACACCGCGATCGATTAGCGCAAAGAGCATTTAATACTGATCTCTATTCTACTTTTAGGGACGAGTTCAATGTGGCAAGGAATGCCCTTAAGCGATTGATCAAGCATACCCGACAGAGGAAGTGGAAAGAGTTCCTGGGAACAGCGGACAACGCATCATTTGGTATAGTATATCATACGTTCAAAAAGGTGGCCGAGGGTTCGATTGGGCCAAGAACTATGACATTACAGGAGTGTAGGGAAGTGGTGAGAGAGCTTTCTCCTACTCACCCAAATACAGTGTGGCCTGATTACCGTATCGATCAGCCATGAGAGTTTGACAGGGTTACTAATGATGAGATTCTTGCGATTGCCAGGAGACTACCTAACAAGAAGGCGCCGGGACCAGATGGTATCCCAAATGAGGCGCTGAAAGTTGGTATGTTGACTGCAACCGATGCATTTTGCAGGGTATACCAAGGTTGTTTAGAGAATGCGAAGTTTCCCGATGAGTGGGAAAGGCAGAGGTTGGTGTTAATACCGAAGCCGAACAAACCACCAGGGGAACCGGGTTCGGTTCGCCCCATTTGTTTATTAGACGGGGCAGGTAAAGGTCTTGAACGCATCATCGTGCAACGGTTGAATGCACACATCGAGGAGGTCAACGGGCTGTCCGACGACCAGTTTGGTTTCAGAAGTCGTCGATCAACAGTTGATGCGATTCAACGGGTAGTGGACATTGTATCGGTAGCACGAAACAGAAACAGATATAGTGGACGGTATTGTGCAGTTGTTACATTAGATGTTACTAATGCTTTTAACAGTGCTTCGTGGTTGGCGATTGCAAATGCATTACAGAGAATTAACACTCCTAAATATCTTTATGATATCATTGGTGATTATTTTAGGAATCGTGTGCTGATGTATGATACCACAGATGGACCGGCAGAGATTGCAGTCACATCGGGTGTACCTCAAGGCTCGGTACTCGGCCCAACGTTTTGGAACCTGATGTACGACGGTGTCCTACGAGTTACAATGGTGGAAGGTGCACGGATTATCGGCTATGCGGACGATATAGTATTGTTGGTGGAAGGTAATTGTTTTGAAGATTTTGAAATTCTCGTTTCCAGTCATATTCGCATCATCGACAGATGGATGACCGGTAATGGATTAAAGATAGCCCCGACCAAGACCGAGTTTATTATGGTCAGTTCCCATCAGAGGATACAGTATGGGGCTATCAGGGTAGGTGATCACGTAGTACATTCGTCGCGCAGCTTAAAGTATTTGGGGATGGTCTTAGATGACCGCCTCGATTACACTTCACACATCAGGTATGCGGTGGAGAGAGCGACGAAGCTATGGACCACCTTGGTAAGGATGATGCCTAATAAGGCAGGTCCAAGGTCCAATGCTAGGCGAGCAATTGCTCTTACTGTTGTGGCGAAGGTCCGGTATGCCTCGCCCATTTGGTGTCATACCCTTAGATTTGCTAACCGTAGACAATGGCTACGTCGGTTTCACCGGCCAGTAGTCCAGCGAGTTATCTCTTCTTTCAGGACAACTTCACATGATGCAGTCTGCGTGCTTGCGGGAATGATCCCGCTTCATCTCCTCCTGGACGAGGACTCCAGGACTTTTCATCGGAGACGAGCAGAGAACATCGCCGGATCGGTTGCACGTAACATGGAACGTGTCACAACTATGGAACGATGGCAACGAGAATGGGATGAGAGTGTTCACGAACGGTGGACATACCGCCTCATACCCGAAGTCAATCTTTCTCAGTTTCTTTCCAGCCATGGCTTTTACGCCTATCATCTTCATCGGATGCAGCAAACGGGTTAACCGCTATGCGATGCGTGCGAGGTACCCGAGGACGCCGAACACACGATCTTCCATTGTGATCGTCATCGACAAGTGATCATCAGACTTCAACATCAAGTCGACGGGGAGTTAACGCCGGAGAACATCATCGAAGTTATGTCTACTAACAGATATAACTGGAGCATGATTCATTCAGCAGTTCGGGCGATTATGATTCGACAACAACATCGAAGACACGACATCGAACGAGGCGAACGACGCGCTTTACTCGCCAACATCCAGTTGGCCTTGCAGAGCAGCGACAGTGACGACGAGTAACGACAAGGATTCATCGTAGATCATCGTAGCTTCATCGCCGAGGGCTAGACAGTGACTAATCACCATTGTTGGAAGCCATTCGTTGCCTGGGATGATGGACATCCACCGCCCGAGTGACGTCGATACCCTAACGGGTGATCCACTCGGGGCCGGTTGAAGGCACGGAGGGGTTTTAGTGAGTAAGAATCTCACACTACCGGGGTTGATCACCCAGGTGTCTTATGAAAGATTTCCCCTTCGATAACAAAAAAAAAAAAAAAAAAAAGGTAGCCAAATGCTTGAGCTTGAATCAATTGGGGGATTCAAGCACGCGGACATGATGCCTATCCTGAGGGAAAAGGTGAAAAAAGAGGATGTGCAGAGAATTCGCACAAACTTTAAGGGTCATCTACTCCTGGAATTAGCACCAATGTCGCACCAGGAAACGATGACCCTTTGGAGAGAGGTGTCTGCGGCCCTTGATGGCAAAGCAAAATGCCGTCCGCGGACACCCTCAGTGCGAGTGAACTGCACTAACATTCCGCCTGGCACTTCGTCCGAAGAAATTTCTTCGGAAATGAGTGCCGCGCTGGGCGTTGAAATTTTCAGCGACCAGATAACGACCGTTTTTTTTTTTTAACAATTGCAGGTTTTATTTCATATAAAAACAACGACGTCAAACCTACACTCTTCACGTAGGGCGTCGCCCGCCAGGGATTTGCCGTACGTATTTCCGTCCGTTTGGATGTCGCTATCCCAATTATTTATTAGTTCGTTGCGTATTCTTCAACCTTATTTTTTTTTCTTTTGCAAGGAACGCTTCCTGAGTCCGCATGACTCCCTCTTCCCTCACCTCAGTCGTTGTAAATTCCACTCTTCTCAACGGCCCGACAGTTCCGCTTCACTAGCGGAAGCCTCCTCCGCGGGCGTCCAACGCCGACCTGCAGCCAATGCACGACGGCGTCTCTCATTTTCGCGTCGGTTCCGTCGCGCCCGAATTATATCCGCCTCTGTTCGAGTGGACCGACGACGGCGCGTTGTTGACGGACCCATCTCTTGTACTCGAGCTTTCCACGCTCGCTGCATAAACAGGCGACGTTCATGCCGAACCCTCACCGTCTCCGGTGAAGGTGGTCTTTCCCTGCTTCTCCGAGGAATAGGAGGGGGAGCCCGGCCTTCGCGCTCCGCCTCTGCTGCCGCCCGCAGAATCTCATCGTCGCGGGCTTCCAGCGCTGCTCTAACGTCTGCCGCCAGACGCACTCGTGCCCGGTCGTCGGCTCTGCCACGACGCCGTCTGTTGCGGGCAGACCGCTGTCGCGAAGCTCGAAACTCGTTTACGCGCCGCGTGACGTCCCTTATCGCGTCGTCCTCCATCTCCTCGCCGAAGAGTGAGGCCACACTTTCGAGTGCGACCTCATCGTCTTCCGCGATAGCCACCTCCGTTCACCCGTTGGCGAGCGCTTCCTCGTCGCGCCACAGCTGCTGCAGCACTGTAGTGATGGTCCTCGCTGCTCTTTGAATGCGGTCCCAAGACTCCGCACTCTCCAGCAGCTTCTCAGCGATGTTGTCTTGACGGACTGCCTCGGGTGTCCCCCAGCCCAACAGCTCTCGTCGCGTATCGTCGAAGACTGGGCACTCGAACATGACGTGGGCCACTGACTCGACCGACCCTGCACATCGTGGACACTCCGGGGACGAGGCAAACCCGCAGACGCTCAGGTACTCGCGGAAGAATCCATGCCCGCTGAGCACCTGCGAGAGATGGAAGTCCACCTCTCCATGCCTCCGCCCCATCCACCGATGCACGTCGAGAATCATCCTGTGCGCCCACGTCAAGCAGCGGCTGGCCGATGGTGTTGCCGCCGCACGGTCCCACTCGTCCTGCCACTCGGTCATCGTGGCCGCTCGCTCCGTCGCTCGTGCCTCCTTCCTGCTGGTGTCAGGTTCGGCCAACAGCCTACGGTGGTACCTTGCGTCTTCTTGAATGATAAGGCGGTAGGGTACCAGACCGGCCATCACCACTGCCACCTCGTAGGATACTGAGCGGAAAGAACTCGTCACTCTACGAGCCAACGGCCTCTGGACTTGGGCGAGTTTCCTCCGACACCACTGCAGGTCCGTTGCCTTTGCCCAGACGGGCGAGGCGTAGCGGATGACGGACTCAGCCACTCCAGCCAGCAATCGCCGCTTGGCCATCTGGGGGCCGCTGTGATTCCTCATCACCGAGGTGACAGCCGCCACCGCACGGAGGGCCTTGTCCGCGGCCGCTTCCACATGCGGTCTCCACGATAGCTTCGCTTGAAGCTGGACACCCAGGTAGCGGATCGACCTCCTAGTCATGCAGGTGACCTCGCCGACGCGTACCGGAACCTCCATTCGTCCTCGTCGCAGGCTCGAGATTAAGACCGCTTCGGTCTTGTGGGGGGCGAGACTAAGATGACGTTCCTCGAGCCACCCCATCACCGCGTCGATCGATGTCTCGGCAACCGTCGTCGCCTCCTCTGGTGTGCAGCCCTCGGCCAGGATGGCGATGTCGTCCGCAAAGCCGACTACACTGGCCCCTTCGGGGAGCTGGATACGCAGCACGCCGTCGTACATGACGTTCCATAGAGTCGGGCCAAGGATTGACCCCTGTGGAACGCCTGCCGTTACCCGACGTGACACCGGGCCATCATGGGTATCATACACCAACTCCCTGTCGGTAAAATAGTCGCGGAGAAGGCGTTGCAGCTGCGCTGGGACCCCTTTCTCCCGCAGGGCCATCGCCATCGCCTGCCAGCTGGCAGAGTTAAAGGCGTTTTTTACGTCCAACGCCACAACCATCAAGCAGCGTTTGTCCCGCTGGTTCGTCCTGCCGAAGGACATCGCGCGTTCGCCTGCTTCCACCACCATCTGAATCGCCTGCAAGGTGCTTCTATTTCTCCGGAAGCCGAACTGGTTCTCCGCTAGCTGAGGCGACTCCGGATTTTCGAGATGCTTGTTCAGCCTGTCGAGTATCGTCCGCTCGAAAACCTTCGCTAAATTGTTGATCAGGCAGATCGGGCGACAAGATGACGCGTCACCCGGTGGCTTACCTGGTTTAGGCAGCAGCACCAACTTTTGCTTTTTCCACTCGCGTGGAATAACGCCCGTGTCCAGGCATCTCTGGAAGATCCCGACGAAGGACTCTGGATACTTGAGGATGGCAGCCGTCACAGCAGCGTTTGGCACACCATCCAGGCCAGGCGCTTTCCGCGGATGCAGCTCGCTCGCTATCGCCTGTAACTCCGGGCGACTGATCGGACGGACTGAAGTGTCTCCTTCCGAAGGCTCGACGTCCGGCCACTCTACCGGGGGATGCTCCGGAAACAGCTCCTCCACGATCCGCTGCAGCACCGCTGGGTCACGTTCTCGCGCCGTCCAGCTGCCCCGAAACCGCAGAAGGACCTGCCGGAACCAATGTCCCGTCTCGTCCGCAGCTAAGGCCCGCAGCCACTCGTCGAACTGCTGCGCTTTGCTGGCCTTAATTGCCGCCTTTAAGGCAGCACGCGCCTCCCGGTGCTCCTCCGAAGCCAGCTCGACTGATGTCTCGTCCGAGGCCATGCTCTGCCTTTCTCGGGCCAACCGACAGCGCTCGGTCAGCTCCCCAATGGCTGGGGTCCACCAATAGACGTTGCATTTCTTCCGCTGGGAGTGCCCGATCCTCGCCATGGTAGCATCGCAGGCCTGTGTAAGCGCCCTTCCCAGGCTTGCCGCATCGAATACTCGGTCTGCAAAGCGGGTTGCCTCAAGCGCTAGCTCGAAAGTATGGGGGCAAAACTGACGAGTTCGCCAGCGAGTACCCGCCTCCCGTGCTTCAACGCCTTCCAGCCCCTGAGTGCCCCGTCCGGGCCGCTGGCCAACACGAGACTGCTGCCCGACCGCAAACCGTATATAGCAGTGGTCGCTGTAGGAGTAGCAGGCAAGGGTCCTCCAGGAGCTGATGACCTCCGCTGTTCCATCCGGTCGGCAGAGCGACGGACTTGCGAAGGCAACGTCCACCCTGCTGGGCCGAGCCACGCCCTTACCCAGGAACGTCGGCTCAGTACCGCTGTTCAGGACCTCCAATCCGAGGCCCGTCGCCGTCTGTAGGAGTGCCTCACTCTTAAGGTTGGCCCGCTCGCTCCCCCAGGCACCATGCCATGCGTTGAAGTCTCCGGCTAAGACGACACAAGGGTGACCCCTCGCTAGCACCTCCACCCGGTCCATCTGCCGCTCGAAGTCCGGTAGGCCAACCGATGGCGGAATGTAGCAGCAGATAAACACGATACCAGCTATCTCGGCCGCCACAATTCCGGGATGCTGGACGCTTCGCACCCGCTGGATGGGGTACCGTTGGCCGCTGGTGACAATCGCCACCTTAAGTTCCTCATCAGACGCCCAATTGCCGTTATTGACCGGCACTGAGTAGATCTCCGTCACAAGCATCACGTCGACACCTTCCTCTCTCATACGCTGGAGCGCAAGATCTTGGGCGCTCCTGCTTTTCCCGATGTTAATCTGCAGCACTTCAATCATTGTTGGGCTGTAGCATTGCACGAGGCGGAGGCAATCGGGTGCGGGCCGCCACACTTCAGACAACGAACTTTACCGATGCAGGTTACTGCTCTGTGGCCTTCCACGCCACACCGGATGCAGACCTTGCTGCGGTCCTCCCCCGAGCATTGCCCGGCGAAGTGGCCACGTTCCAGGCACCGGAAGCAGCGCTTCTCCGCCAGCGACGCTTTCGGGACCTCCCACACGCAGCATGAGGTGTACCCTAGGATTAGGCGCTTCCCGGCCAGATACTCCGCTTCCGACCGAGGCAGAGTGACGCGGGCACGTTTCGTGCCGTCTCGCCGCTCCCACATGTCGATGGTGGCCTCAACATGCTCTTTGCCCAGCGCCGTCAGCATTGCCGCATCTGATCCTCGTCCGCCAGTGAGTCGATGTTAGTGACCATCACCTGGGCCATCTCTGTGCGACCGATCGCAACTCCCTTTTCTCCTATGGCAACGCGGATGCGTTGGCACAGTTCCGCGCTGTCCACGTCGCGGCTGATCGGAAGTCGCATGGTGTCCTTTGGCGTCCGCTTTCCAACGCCAATTTTTTCCTGCAAACCGTCAAGCAGAGGGCTTCTGCGGATTGTCCTGTACATGTCAGAAAAACTGACACCCTCCGCTGGCGTCACCACAATGGTGTCAGGCCGCTTCCGTGCCTTCTTAGCCGCTGCTGTCGTCGTCGTGCGTGGCTGTTGCTGTCTCTGGTTGCGCAACAGCTGACCCCTCAGCTGCCACTGCTGCTGGTGCTGCCCAGCCCCTCTGTAACTCGGCTGATTCGTCCGCGGCTGCACCTCTTGCGGACGTTGCTGTTGCCGCTGCGTCGCCTGCTGGCGAGCCGGTTTACGGCGCACCACCTCGGCCCAGGACCCACCTTCCTGGTCCTGATCCGGAGACGTCACCACCGTAGCCGTCGCCGCACCTGCTCGTTGTTGTGGCAGCGGCTGCTGCTGCTGTTGCCGCTGCGATTGCGTAGCAACCAGTTGCTCCAGCAGCCCGGAGACCTTCTCTCGCTCCAGGCGCTCCTTACGGTTCTCCTCTCGCAGGTGCATCACCTCCTTGCGATGGTACTTCTGCATCGACGGTCTGGATAACGACCGTAAAAACGCATTATGGTACGTTGGTCGCATTTTTCGACTGCCCAGCAATAGCGGTGACAGACAGGCCCTGGCGAGGAAATACACGGTGGGTTTTAGCAAATGCTGCAGGCTTCGGCTTTTGGAGCGTCGGCGGCAATGCTACCGGTGCTACGAATACGAGCATACTGCTGCCCGTTGCCGTGGTAAGGACCGCAGTAGCAAATGTCACCGCTGCGCGGAAGATAAGCACGAGGGACCGTGGACTAGGGAGCGGAAGTGCTTGGGATGCGAGGGCCCGGATGCAATCGGGCATTCGCTGGGCCAGCGCAGTTGCCGCTACTTTGGAAAGGTAACCCCACAGCCCAGTCATGATTAGAGTGTTCCAACAGAACCTCAATCATGACCAAACGGCACAAGACCTGCTTTTGCAAAGTGCCCGAGCCGAGGGTTGTGATATTCTGCTTATCTCGGACCCCTATTGGGTGCCGAATAATAACAGCAATTGGGTTACCGATACCACTGGACGGGTAGCAGTGGTATCAGTTGGGGATTATCCTTTTCAGCGCATCATTGACAACCAACGCGAGGACTTCGTTGTGGTCGAGATGCGGGGAATCGTTTTCAGTTCCGTCTACCTACCACCCGTCGGTCCGGATTTGACTATCGAGGAGTACAAACGCAAATGGACCGAAATTGTGTCTGTACTTCCACGGAATCGGGACACCGTGATCGGGGGTGATGTAAACGCCTGGTCAGGTGCATGGGGGATGGAGCGGAGGCCAAACGATGGGGAAAGGGTATCTAGGGGGGGAGTTGTGATGGATGCGGCGGCTGCTCTGGGATTGGTTCTCCTGAACCAGGGCAACCAGAGCACTTGGATTGGGGCAAATGGTCGCAACTCCATTGTGGACGTATCCTTTTGCAGCCCCTCCTTGGTAGAGGACAATAATTGGCGCGTGTGTGACGAAACCCCAAGTGACCACAACACTATCAAGTTTGTGGTCGGCAGGGTTCCGAGACAGCGCGCCAATAACGAGGGACACTCAGCAGTGAATGGGGGAAGGTGGTCCACAAGATTCTTCGACAAGAATTTGCTCGTTGAAATCTTGAGGGACCAGGACATTTTCGGGCATGTTGCTACGCCAGAGGAGCTGACCCAGGCCATTACGGTGGCCTGTGATGGCACCATGCCTAGGCAACCCCCAAGGCGACAGGGCCGGCGGCCAGTTTATTGGTGGACGTCCGAGATTGATCGGTTGCGCAGCCATTTTCATGGAATGAAACGGCGGTACAACCGGGCCCGGACCGAGGAGCAGCGCGAGGAAAGGCGTCAAATGAAGTCGGACGCACGCGCTGCCCTGGAACGGGCCATCAAACTCAGCAAGGACCAACACAAGCAGGAATTGCCGGAACAATTGGAACCGCACGGCTTTGGCCCTGCGTACCAAATCCGCAAGCAGCAGTGGGAAGGAGCTCGGGTTCCGATGGAACGGGATGCCAATAAGCTCCAGTTCATCGTGAATGAGCTCTTTCCCGATCGTCCCCCGATGGAGTGGCCCGAGACGGAAGTAGGTGGGGATCCACAGGATCCGGTCTCGGAGGAGGAGTTGGCGGAAGAGTTGAAGGAGATTGCCCGCTCACTCAACCCCAAGAAAGCTCCGGGGGACGACAACATTCCGAATATGGCTGCAGCTGCGGCAATTCTGGCTTTTCCGGAAGTTTTTGCTAAAAGCTATAAGCAGCTACTGGAGGCAGGCACTTTCCCCGACGCATGGAAGCGGCAACAACTGGTGCTGCTTACCAAGTCGGGAAAACCACCTGGGGAGCCCTCGTCATACCGGCCAATTTGTTTGCTGAGTGTGCTGGGGAAAATTTTAGAGCGGTTGATCCAGCGAAGGCTGACAACCCATCTGGAGTCGACTGGGGGACTTTCGGACGCCCAATACGGCTTCCGTAAAGGGCGTTCAACCGTTGATGCCATCACTCGGGTGATGGACAATGGTAAAGTCGCTCTAGACAAAAAGCGAAAGGGGGATCGTCTCTGTGCGGTGGTAACGGTGGACGTCCGGAATGCCTTTAACTCGGCAAACTGGACAGCAATCGGCCAAGCTCTGCAGCGTAAAAACACTCCGCCTTATTTGCAGGCGTTGCTGCGGAACTATTTCATTGGCCGAACGCTCCACTATGATACGGATGAAGGAGTAGTGTCGAGGACTGTATCTGCTGGCGTTCCTCAGGGTTCGGTTTTAGGACCAACACTTTGGAACGTCATGTACGACGACCTACTCCGCTTGCTGCTCGAAGGACTACGAGCGGACATCATCGGGTTTGCTGACGACGTGGCCTTCACATTTCTGGGAAGGACCACGGAACAGGTCAGCGCTTTAGCAACGGCTAACCTGGAGAGGATCGAGCGGTGGCTGCGAGGAGTCGGTTTGGAACTTGCCCACCAAAAGACCGGGTTCATGATTTTTTGTACTCATCATGTCCCGCAGCTCGCAGAGCTTCAAGCGGGCGGTCACTCGATCCAATCCACGGAAACGCTGAAGTACCTGGGAGTGGACCTCTGCCGCAAACAGCACCACAGCCGGCATCTGGAAAGAGTGGTCAATAAGGCTTCACGGATTACGAATGCCTTGACCTGCCTGATGCCGAATAAGCGTGGTCCTAAGAGCCGCAGTAGGAGACAGCTCGTAAACGTCGGCAACAGTATCATCCGATACGGAGTTGCCACCTGGGGGCGATGGGTGCTCGACAAGGAGACCCATCGCAAATCAGTCCAAAGGGCGCATCGACCGGGGGCTCTCCGAGTCGCCAGCGCGTTCCAGACCGTGTCTTATGATGCCGCTTGCGTTGTCGCCAACACCACCCCATTAGTCCTCCTTATGCAGGAGGATATCCGCTGCCACGACGAAAAGGTAGCGAGTGGTGGTGTTCAATCAGACATACGGAAGCGACAACGGGAGGAGACGATGAGGCGCTGGCAGGACCAGTGGACAACGGGTGCAGGGCAACCAGGAGCACCAGGACTGAAGACGAGGAGGCTGATTCCAGACATTAATCTCTGGGTCAGCCGCAAGCATGGGGAAGTCGACTTTTTCCTCACCCAGCTCCTCACGGGGCACGGGTTCTTGCGCTCCTATTTCGTCGAGAAAGGCATCCTGGAAGGCTCGCCCAACTGCCCCGAATGTGGGGACGCCGTGGAAGACGTTGAACACGTGCTGTTCCACTGTCCACGGTTCGATCGGATCCGGAACGAAATGCAGCAGCGGTGCCATTCCCGAGTAACAATGGAAAACATTGTCTCGGAAATGTGCGCCCGCAGCGATACGTGGGAGGCCGTCCGTGCCGCCGCCAGGAAAATCTTCTCCACTCTCCAAGCGAGATGGGATGTTGAGCGTCCACCAACGGCAAGACAACGCAGGCGAGCCAGACGGCGGGCGAGGGACGCAAATGGTGGTCCCTCAGGCCCTGCGGCACGGCAACAACCCGCGCCGCAAGGGCCACCGTAAGCTGGAAAGTTACTAATCTTTTATCTCTTTTCTTTTCTTTTCTTTCCAGCTTTCTTTTTCTCTTCTCTCATCTATTTTCAGCTTTCTTCTATCTCTTTCTCCTTTTTCTTGTTTCCGCTATCAAAATTTTGTTTCAGGAGAACTGCCTTACGTGCTTGGAGTGGTGATCAACGATGCAGACCCCCCATTGCCCACCCGAAGTGTGGGCGATAGGACCAAAGGGACCGCGTCGCACCACGGAAAGCAGCGTAATAAGCAGAATCATCAGACCAGATCGCCGCAGAAGATGCGTCGTGACCAAGGGTGCAACCGCACACACGACTCCGTATGAAGTAATACGCACCACAAGCGTACCGGCCGAGTAGGGTGAGTCGGAGAGGGGGATGGAATATGTTCACTCTTCGTTAACAAAAAAAAAAAAAAAAAAAAAAAAAGGTAGCCAAATGCTCCACGCGGTGCCGGGCGGGGTAGGGGCCCGTCATTAAGTTGACGAGGCCCCGAGCTAACGGTGGCGGTGAAGACGGCGTTGAGCATGACAACGTCGCAGGGGAGGGTGTGGTGTTAAGTCACCACACCCTACATTCTGTCAAGTGGGATACTGAACTCGAGAGGATAATACCTCTGCGCGGATTAGACTAGGGTACGGTTTATGAAATAACTAGGATGTACACGGGCTGGCGGATGAACCCGCCGAACCCTTAGTAAAGCAGGGTGAAACCTGCTTGAAACGGGGGAGGGCTAAGGGGGATTCTGTCACCGCTCTAACTTAGCAAGTCTTAGGTAGCGCTCCAAGACTGTCGCCATACGATACGCTCTATGGCAAATGCAGGTGTGGGTGGGTTCAGCCCCACTTTGCTCCGGTTCGGCACTGAGCCCGTCGTCTCATAAGGGCGCGGGCCAACCCTCGCGTGGAGCTCCCTGTTTCATAGCCACCCACGGAACCAAATAGGAGAATGCATAAACAGACGCGGATAGCGGGCCTGAGTTTGAGCCCAATTGAATGAGCAATACTAAAACTAAGAAGGTCAAAAAGACCAAGGGGGTAGATAAGAAAGATCCGGACCAAGCGTTTATGGATCTACAAGATCGGATGGAGGCTATGCGTTTTGGGATAAGTAAACTCGATGATGAGTCTTCCCATTTTACGCTAGTTACGGTAATGATGGACTTCCTCGATGAGGTAATGTCCGAATTTCGAAGGTACTGAGCCGTAAATCGCATGCAGCAGGTCCTCGATCGTCAAACGCAAACGTCGCTTGACGATAACGATGGATTCGGGCCGCAAACGCGAATAGGCAGAAGACCAGTGGCTGATGAGCAACAGCCTGGTCCAAGTGGGTTGCAAAGGTTGCAACAACAACAACAACAACCATCGAGGTTGACCCCTGTGAGGGCAACGATGGAAAATATTCCAAGTCCGAGAAACGGACCGAATATTAATGAGGGGAGGAATAATAAGAGGAGGAAGAAGAAGAGCAAGAAGAAGCAGAATAAGCCCAGGAAGCGCCCTGAGGCTCTGCTGATATCGGACTGCACTTCCGAGGAGCTGGCGAAATTGCTCAAGGAAATGAAGCAGTCCGATGCTCTTAAATCGGATGGAGTGACAATCTCTAAGGTTCGACGGGAGGCATGTTGCTAGAAATTAAGCAGGGTAGTTCTGCTAGTGCAATTGCCCCAAAGATTAAGGAAGCGGTGAAGGGCAAGGCGTCAGTGAGAACGCTAGCTCCTTCTAAAATGATTGAGATCATGCATCTCGATGAAATTACCACCCCAGAGGAGGTTGCGGAGTCTGTCAAAGCACAGCTCAACATTAAGATAGAAACAGATCGTATCAAAATGAAGAAAGGCCGCGCGGCCGGTACGCAGTGGGCACGGATCAACGTATCGCTGCCAGACTTTCAAAGCTTCCTTAATTTGGGAAAGCTGAAAGTTGGTTGGTCGATATGCCATATCCGCGAAGTAATGGAGGAGCAGGCCGAGTAGGGTGAGTCGGAGAGGGGGATGGAATATGTTCACTCTTCGTTAACAAAAAAAAAAAAAAAAAAAAAAAAAAAAAAAAGGTAGCCAAATGCTCCACGCGGTGCCGGGCGGGGTAGGGGCCCGTCATTAAGTTGACGAGGCCCCGAGCTAACGGTGGCGGTGAAGACGGCGTTGAGCATGACAACGTCGCAGGGGAGGGTGTGGTGTTAAGTCACCACACCCTACATTCTGTCAAGTGGGATACTGAACTCGAGAGGATAATACCTCTGCGCGGATTAGACTAGGGTACGGTTTATGAAATAACTAGGATGTACACGGGCTGGCGGATGAACCCGCCGAACCCTTAGTAAAGCAGGGTGAAACCTGCTTGAAACGGGGGAGGGCTAAGGGGGATTCTGTCACCGCTCTAACTTAGCAAGTCTTAGGTAGCGCTCCAAGACTGTCGCCATACGATACGCTCTATGGCAAATGCAGGTGTGGGTGGGTTCAGCCCCACTTTGCTCCGGTTCGGCACTGAGCCCGTCGTCTCATAAGGGCGCGGGCCAACCCTCGCGTGGAGCTCCCTGTTTCATAGCCACCCACGGAACCAAATAGGAGAATGCATAAACAGACGCGGATAGCGGGCCTGAGTTTGAGCCCAATTGAATAAGCAATACTAAAACTAAGAAGGTCAAAAAGACCAAGGGGGTAGATACGAAAGATCCGGACCAAGCGTTTATGGATCTACAAGATCGGATGGAGGCTATGCGTTTTGGGATAAGTAAACTCGATGATGAGTCTTCCCATTTTACGCTAGTTACGGTAATGATGGACTTCCTCGATGAGGTAATGTCCGAATTTCGAAGGTACTGAGCCGTAAATCGCATGCAGCAGGTCCTCGATCGTCAAACGCAAACGTCGCTTGACGATAACGATGGATTCGGGCCGCAAACGCGAATAGGCAGAAGACCAGTGGCTGATGAGCAACAGCCTGGTCCAAGTGGGTTGCAAAGGTTGCAACAACAACAACAACAACCATCGAGGTTGACCCCTGTGAGGGCAACGATGGAAAATATTCCAAGTCCGAGAAACGGACCGAATATTAATGAGGGGAGGAATAATAAGAGGAGGAAGAAGAAGAGCAAGAAGAAGCAGAATAAGCCCAGGAAGCGCCCTGAGGCTCTGCTGATATCGGACTGCACTTCCGAGGAGCTCATCGAGGCGAAATTGCTCAAGGAAATGAAGCAGTCCGATGCTCTTAAATCGGTTGGAGAGACAATCTCTAAGGTCCGACGGGCCCAGAATGGAGGCATGTTGCTAGAACTTAAGCAGGGTAGTTCTGCTAGTGCAATTGCCCCAAAGATTAAGGAAGCGGTGAAGGGCAAGGCGTCAGTGAGAACGCTAGCTCCTTCTAAAATGATTGAGATCATGCATCTCGATGAAATTACCACCCCAGAGGAGGTTGCGGAGTCTGTCAAAGCACAGCTCAACATCGAGATAGAAATAGATCGAATCAAAATGAAGAAAGGCCGCGCGGCCGGTACGCAGTGGGCACGGATCAACGTATCGCTGCCAGACTTTCACAGCTTCCTGTATTTGGGAAAGCTGAAAGTTTGTTGGTCGATATGCCATATCCGCGAAGTAATGGAGGAGCAGAAATGCTATAAGTGTTGGAAGGTAGGCCATACGAGCTATCATTGTAGGGAACCAGACAGAAGTAATCTGTGCTGGAAATGCGGTTTGAGTGGACACAAGAAACAAGCTTGTACCAACTCTGTTAAGTGTTTGGATTGCGGTACGAGGTCACAGAACCCTCACGCAACGGGCAGTTACATGTGTCCCCTAAGGCGAACGATTAGATCATAATGGTTAGGTTGTTACAACATAACCAGAATCATAGTTATGCTGCATTTCAGTTAATGTGGCAAACGATAAGGGAAGAATCTGCGGATATAGTGTTGATTGCAGATCCGTATCTGGCAACAACTAACGTCAAAGTGTTACGCAATGACGATAACACAGCAGCGGTAGTGGTTAACGCGGACTTACCAGTTAAGGTAGTCAGTAAGGCTCTGAAGGGTTTAATGATAGTTGACATAGGTGATATGCGAGTGGTAAGCGTTTACGCGCCTTAAGGCCGGGATAACGGACTGGCAGACGAAGGCGCGAGACCGTGAGCGGTTTCGGACACTCCTGAGGCAGGCCAAGACCGCAAAGCGGTTGTAGCGCCGGATAAGTAAGTAAGTAAGCGTTTACGCGCCACCTAGATTTAGTACGGAAGAGTTCCAGAACATGTTGGATAACACGGTAATGGCCGTAACCGGTATCCATAAATTCGTTATCGGGGGGGACTTCAACGCTTGGTCAGTAAGTTGGAACAACCAACTTGGTGAGCGTAGAGAAACCCAGAAACGAAGAGGTGAGTTGGTTTTATCAACCTTTGCGCAGATTGACGCAATATTATTGAACGACGGCATCAGCCCAACTTATGTTGGACCAGGGCGTACGTCAGTTGTTGATCTTACTTTTGCGAACAGAACCGTAGCAAGATCATTTAAGTGGGAGGTGTTATCCAGTTATATGAACTCGGATCATCGTGCGATACGAATAGATCTCGAGACGCAAAGCGTGCGTAACCTGTCCCGACCCATAACGGGATGGAGCATCAAGTATTTTAACAAAGATATATTTGAAGTTATGATGCAAGCCGCTTTTGAGACCGAGGTCACAACAAGCGAAGATTTAATGCGTATACTTGTCACGGCGTGTAATGCGACGATGACTAAGCGTAAGAGGTACACTCCTAACAAGAGTGCATTTTGGTGGACGCTAGAGATTGAGGCACTTCGCAAAGAGTGCAAACACCGCGATCGATTAGCGCAAAGAGCATTTAATACTGATCTCTATTCTACTTTTAGGGACGAGTTCAAGGTGGCAAGGAATGCCCTCAAGAGATTGATCAAGCATACCCGGCAGAGAAAGTGGAAAGAGTTCCTGGGAACATCGAACAACGCATCATTTGGTATAGTATATCATACGTTCAAGAAAGTGGCCGAGGGTTCGATTGGACCCCGAACTATGACATTAGAGGAGTTTAGGGAAGTGGTGAGCGAGCTTTCTCCTACTCACCCAAACACGGTGTGGCCTGATTATCGTATCGATCAGCCACTAGAGTTTGACAGGGTTACTAATGATGAGATTCTTGCGGTTGCCAGGAGACTACCTAACAAGAAGGCGCCGGGACCAGATGGTATCCCGAATGAGGCGCTGAAAGTTGGTATGTTGACTGCAACCGATGCATTTTGCAGGGTATACCAAGGCTGTTTAGAGAACGCGAAGTTCCCCGATGAGTGGAAAAGGCAGAGGTTGGTGTTAATACCGAGCCGAACAAACCACCAGGGGAACCGGGTTCGGTTCGCCCCATTTGTTTATTAGACGGGGCAGGTAAAGGTCTTGAACGCATCATCGTGCAACGGTTGATGCGATTCAACGGGTAGTGGACATTGTATCGGTAGCACGAAACAGAAACAGATATAGTGGACGGTATTGTGCAGTTGTTACATTAGATGTTACTAATGCTTTTAACAGTGCTTCGTGGTTGGCGATTGCAAATGCATTACAGAGAATTAACACTCCTAAATATCTTTATGATATCATTGGTGATTATTTTAGGAATCGTGTGCTGATGTATGATACCACAGATGGACCGGCAGAGATTGCAGTCACATCGGGTGTACCTCAAGGCTCGGTACTCGGCCCAACGTTATGGAACCTGATGTACGACGGTGTCCTACGAGTTACAATGGTGGAAGGTGCACGGATTATCGGCTATGCGGACGATATAGTATTGTTGGTGGAAGGTAATTGTGTTGATGATATTGAAATTCTCGTTTCCAGTCAGATTCGCATCATCGACAGATGGATGACCGATAATGGATTAAAGATAGCCCCGACCAAGACCGAGTTTATTATGGTCAGTTCCCATCAGAGCATACAGCATGGGGCTATCAGGGTAGGTGA
This sequence comes from Anopheles gambiae, assembly GCF_943734735.2. Taxonomy (NCBI): domain Eukaryota; kingdom Metazoa; phylum Arthropoda; class Insecta; order Diptera; family Culicidae; genus Anopheles; species Anopheles gambiae. Next base: position 24,173,581 of record NC_064600.1, on the reverse strand, counting down.
TCACGTAGTACATTCGTCGCGCAGCTTAAAGTATTTGAGGATGGTCTTAGATGACCGCCTCGATTACACTTCACACATCAGGTATGCGGTGGAGAGAGCGACGAAGCTATGGACCACCTTGGTAAGGATGATGCCTAATAAGGCAGGTCCAAGTAGTAATGCTAGGCGAGCAATTGCTCTTACTGTTGTGGCGAAGGTCCGGTATGCCTCGCCCATTTGGTGTCATACCCTTAGATTTGCTAACCGTAGACAATGGCTACGTCGGTTTCACCGGCCAGTAGTCCAGCGAGTTATCTCTTCTTTCAGGACAACTTCACATGATGCAGTCTGCGTGCTTGCGGGAATGATCCCGCTTCATCTCCTCCTGGACGAGGACTCCAGGACTTTTCATCGGAGACGAGCAGAGAACATCGCCGGATCGGTTGCACGTAACATGGAACGTGTCACAACTATGGAACGATGGCAACGAGAATGGGATGAGAGTGTTCACGGTCGGTGGACATACCGTCTCATAACCGACGTCAACAGATGGATAAGTAGAAGATTTGTTGGTGTTGGCTTCTACCCCTACCAGCTTCATCGGATGCAGTTAACGGGTTCGCCGCTATGCGATGCGTGCGAGGAACCTGAGGACGCCGAACACACGATAGTCCATTGTGTACGTCATCGTGAATTGATCATCAGACTTCAACATCAAGTCGACGAGGAGTTAACGCCGGAGAACATCATCGAAGTTATGTCTGCTAACAGATATAACTGGAGCATGGTTCATCAAGCAGTACGGACGATTATGATTCGACAACAACATCGAAGACACGTCATCGAACGAGGCGAACGACGTGCTTTGCTCGCCAACATCCAGTTGGCCTTGCAGAGCAGCGATAGTGACGACGAGTAACGACAAGGATTCATCGTAGATCATCGTAGCTTCATCGCCGAGGGCTAGACAGTGGCTAATCACCACTGTTGGAAGCCATTCGTTGCCTGGGATGATGGACATCCACCGCCCGAGTGACGTCGATACCCTAACGGGTGATCCACTCGGGGCCGGTTGAAGGCACGGAGGGGTTTTAGTGAGTAAGAATCTCACACTACCGGGGTTGATCACCCAGGTGTCTTATGAAAGATTTCCCCTTCGATAACAAAAAAAAAAAAAAAAAAAAAAAAGCTAACCAGATGCTTGAGCTTGAATCAATTGGGGGATTCAAGCACGCGGACATGATGCCTATCCTGAGGGAAAAGGTGAAAAAAGAGGATGTGCAGAGAATTCGCACAAACTGTAAGGGTCATCCACTCCTGGAATTAGCACCAATGTCGCACCAGGAAACGATGACCCTTTGGAGAGAGGTGTCTGCGGCCCTTGATGGCAAAGCAAAATGCCGTCCGCGGACACCCTCAGTGCGAGTGAACTGCACTAACATTCCGCCTGGCACTTCGTCCGAAGAAATTTCTTCGGAAATGAGTACCGCGCTGGGCGTTGAAATTTTCAGCGACCAGATAACGACCGTTTTTTTTTTTTTTTTTTTTAGCAATTGCAGGTTTTATTTCATATAAAAACAACGACGTCAAACCTACACTCTTGACGTAGGGCGTCGCCCGCCAGGGATTTGCCGTACGTATTTCCGTCCGTTTGGATGTCGCTATCCCAATTATTTATTAGTTCGTTGCGTATTCTTCAACCTTATTTTTTTTTTCTTTTGCAAGGAACGCTTCCTGAGTCCGCATGACTCCCTCTTCCCTCACCTCAGTCGTTGTAAATTCCACTCTTCTCAACGGCCCGACAGTTCCGCTTCACTAGCGGAAGCCTCCTCCGCGGGCGTCCAACGCCGACCTGCAGCCAATGCACGACGGCGTCTCTCATTTTCGCGTCGGTTCCGTCGCGCCCGAATTATATCCGCCTCTGTTCGAGTGGACCGACGACGGCGCGTTGTTGACGGACCCATCTCTTGTACTCGAGCTTTCCACGCTCGCTGCATAAACAGGCGACGTTCATGCCGAACCCTCACCGTCTCCGGTGAAGGTGGTCTTTCCCTGCTTCTCCGAGGAATAGGAGGGGGAGCCCGGCCTTCGCGCTCCGCCTCTGCTGCCGCCCGCAGAATCTCATCGTCGCGGGCTTCCAGCGCTGCTCTAACGTCTGCCGCCAGACGCACTCGTGCCCGGTCGTCGGCTCTGCCACGACGCCGTCTGTTGCGGGCAGACCGCTGTCGCGAAGCTCGAAACTCGTTTACGCGCCGCGTGACGTCCCTTATCGCGTCGTCCTCCATCTCCTCGCCGAAGAGTGAGGCCACACTTTCGAGTGCGACCTCATCGTCTTCCGCGATAGCCGCCTCCGTTCACCCGTTGGCGAGCGCTTCCTCGTCGCGCCACAGCTGCTGCAGCACTGTAGTGATGGTCCTCGCTGCTCTTTGAATGCGGTCCCAAGACTCCGCACTCTCCAGCAGCTTCTCAGCGATGTTGTCTTGACGGACTGCCTCGGGTGTCCCCCAGCCCAACAGCTCTCGTCGCGTATCGTCGAAGACTGGGCACTCGAACATGACGTGGGCCACTGACTCGACCGACCCTGCACATCGTGGACACTCCGGGGACGAGGCAAACCCGCAGACGCTCAGGTACTCGCGGAAGAATCCATGCCCGCTGAGCACCTGCGAGAGATGGAAGTCCACCTCTCCATGCCTCCGCCCCATCCACCGATGCACGTCGGAAATCATCCTGTGCGCCCACGTCAAGTAGCGGCTGGCCGATGGTGTTGCCGCCGCACGGTCCCACTCGTCCTGCCACTCGGTCATCGTGGCCGCTCGCTCCGTCGCTCGTGCCTCCTTCCTGCTGGTGTCAGGTTCGGCCAACAGCCTACGGTGGTACCTTGCGTCTTCTTGAATGATAAGGCGGTAGGGTACCAGACCGGCCATCACCACTGCCACCTCGTAGGATACTGAGCGGAAAGAACTCGTCACTCTACGAGCCAACGGCCTCTGGACTTGGGCGAGTTTCCTCCGACACCACTGCAGGTCCGTTGCCTTTGCCCAGACGGGCGAGGCGTAGCGGATGACGGACTCAGCCACTCCAGCCAGCAATCGCCGCTTGGCCATCTGGGGGCCGCTGTGATTCCTCATCACCGAGGTGACAGCCGCCACCGCACGGAGGGCCTTGTCCGCGGCCGCTTCCACATGCGGTCTCCACGATAGCTTCGCTTGAAGCTGGACACCCAGGTAGCGGATCGACCTCCTAGTCATGCAGGTGACCTCGCCGACGCGTACCGGAACCTCCATTCGTCCTCGTCGCAGGCTCGAGATTAAGACCGCCTCGGTCTTGTGGGGGGCGAGACTAAGATGACGTTCCTCGAGCCACCCCATCACCGCGTCGATCGATGTCTCGGCAACCGTCGTCGCCTCCTCTGGTGTGCAGCCCTCGGCCAGGATGGCGATGTCGTCCGCAAAGCCGACTACACTGGCCCCTTCGGGGAGCTGGATACGCAGCACGCCGTCGTACATGACGTTCCATAGAGTCGGGCCAAGGATTGACCCCTGTGGAACGCCTGCCGTTACCCGACGTGACACCGGGCCATCATGGGTATCATACACCAACTCCCTGTCGGTAAAATAGTCGCGGAGAAGGCGTTGCAGCTGCGCTGGGACCCCTTTCTCCCGCAGGGCCATCGCCATCGCTGCCAGCTGGCAGAGTTAAAGGCGTTTTTTACGTCCAACGCCACAACCATCAAGCAGCGTTTGTCCCGCTGGTTCGTCCTGCCGAAGGACATCGCGCGTTCGCCTGCTTCCACCACCATCTGAATCGCCTGCAAGGTGCTTCTATTTCTCCGGAAGCCGAACTGGTTCTTCGCTAGCTGAGGCGACTCCGGATTTTCGAGATGCTTGTTCAGCCTGTCGAGTATCGTCCGCTCGAAAACCTTCGCTAAATTGTTGATCAGGCAGATCGGGCGACAAGATGACGCGTCACCCGGTGGCTTACCTGGTTTAGGCAGCAGCACCAACTTTTGCTTTTTCCACTCGCGTGGAATAACGCCCGTGTCCAGGCATCTCTGGAAGATCCCGACGAAGGACTCTGGATACTTGAGGATGGCAGCCGTCACAGCAGCGTTTGGCACACCATCCAGGCCAGGCGCTTTCCGCGGATGCAGCTCGCTCGCTATCGCCTGTAACTCCGGGCGACTGATCGGACGGACTGAAGTGTCTCCTTCCGAAGGCTCGACGTCCGGCCACTCTACCGGGGGATGCTCCGGAAACAGCTCCTCCACGATCCGCTGCAGCACCGCTGGGTCACGTTCTCGCGCCGTCCAGCTGCCCCGAAACCGCAGAAGGACCTGCCGGAACCAATGTCCCGTCTCGTCCGCAGCTAAGGCCCGCAGCCACTCGTCGAACTGCTGCGCTTTGCTGGCCTTAATTGCCGCCTTTAAGGCAGCACGCGCCTTCCGGTGCTCCTCCGAAGCCAGCTCGACTGATGTCTCGTCCGAGGCCATGCTCTGCCTTTCTCGGGCCAACCGACAGCGCTCGGTCAGCTCCCCAATGGCTGGGGTCCACCAATAGACGTTGCATTTCTTCCGCTGGGAGTGCCCGATCCTCGCCATGGTAGCATCGCAGGCCTGTGTAAGCGCCCTTCCCAGGCTTGCCGCATCGAATACTCGGTCTGCAAAGCGGGTTGCCTCAAGCGCTAGCTCGAAAGTATGGGGGCAAAACTGACGAGTTCGCCAGCGAGTACCCGCCTCCCGTGCTTCAACGCCTTCCAGCCCCTGAGTGCCCCGTCCGGGCCGCTGGCCAACACGAGACTGCTGCCCGACCGCAAACCGTATATAGCAGTGGTCGCTGTAGGAGTAGCAGGCAAGGGTCCTCCAGGAGCTGATGACCTCCGCTGTTCCATCCGGTCGGCAGAGCGATGGACTTGCGAAGGCAACGTCCACCCTGCTGGGCCGAGCCACGCCCTTACCCAGGAACGTCGGCTCAGTACCGCTGTTCAGGACCTCCAATCCGAGGCCCGTCGCCGTCTGTAGGAGTGCCTCACTCTTAAGGTTGGCCCGCTCGCTCCCCCAGGCACCATGTCATGCGTTGAAGTCTCCGGCTAAGACGACACAAGGGTGACCCCTCGCTAGCACCTCCACCCGGTCCATCTGCCGCTCGAAGTCCGGTAGGCCAACCGATGGCGGAATGTAGCAGCAGATAAACACGATACCAGCTATCTCGGCCGCCACAATTCCGGGATGCTGGACGCTTCGCACCCGCTGGATGGGGAACCGTTGGCCGCTGTTGACAATCGCCACCTTAAGTTCCTCATCAGACGCCCAATTGCCGTTATTGACCGGCACTGAGTAGATCTCCGTCACAAGCATCACGTCGACACCTTCCTCTCTCATACGCTGGAGCGCAAGATCTTGGGCGCTCCTGCTTTTCCCGATGTTAATCTGCAGCACTTCAATCATTGTTGGGCTGTAGCATTGCACGAGGCGGAGGCAATCGGGTGCGGGCCGCCACACTTCAGACAACGAACTTTACCGATGCAGGTTACTGCTCTGTGGCCTTCCACGCCACACCGGATGCAGACCTTGCTGCGGTCCTCCCCCGAGCATTGCCCGGCGAAGTGGCCACGTTCCAGGCACCGGAAGCACCGCTTCTCCGCCAGCGACGCTTTCGGGACCTCCCACACGCAGCATGAGGTGTACCCTAGGATTAGGCGCTTCCCGGCCAGATACTCCGCTTCCGACCGAGGCAGAGTGACGCGGGCACGTTTCGTGCCGTCTCGCCGCTCCCACATGTCGATGGTGGCCTCAACATGCTCTTTGCCCAGCGCCGTCAGCATTGCCGCATCTGATCCTCGTCCGCCAGTGAGTCGATGTTAGTGACCATCACCTGGGCCATCTCTGTGCGAACGATCGCAACTCCCTTTTCTCCTATGCCAACGCGGATGCGTTGGCACAATTCCGCGCTGTCCACGTCGCGGCTGATCGGAAGTCGCATGGTGTCCTTTGGCGTCCGCTTTCCAACGCCAATTTTTTCCTGCAAACCGTCAAGCAGAGGGCTTCTGCGGATTGTCCTGTACATGTCAGAAAAACTGACACCCTCCGCTGGCGTCACCACAATGGTGTCAGGCCGCTTCCGTGCCTTCTTAGCCGCTGCTGTCGTCGTCGTGCGTGGCTGTTGCTGTCTCTGGTTGCGCAACAGCTGACCCCTCAGCTGCCACTGCTGCTGGTGCTGCCCAGCCCCTCTGTAACTCGGCTGATTCGTCCGCGGCTGCACCTCTTGCGGACGTTGCTGTTGCCGCTGCGTCGCCTGCTGGCGAGCCGGTTTACGGCGCACCACCTCGGCCCAGGACCCACCTTCCTGGTCCTGATCCGGAGACGTCACCACCGTAGCCGTCGCCGCACCTGCTCGTTGTTGTGGCAGCGGCTGCTGCTGCTGTTGCCGCTGCGATTGCGTAGCAACCAGTTGCTCCAGCAGCCCGGAGACCTTCTCTCGCTCCAGGCGCTCCTTACGGTTCTCCTCTCGCAGGTGCATCACCTCCTTGCGATGGTGCTTCTGCATCGACGGTCTGGATAACGACCGTAAAAACGCATTATGGTACGTTGGTCGCATTTTTCGACTGCCCAGCAATAGCGGTGACAGACAGGCCCTGGCGAGGCAATACACGGTGGGTTTTAGCAAATGCTGCAGGCTTCGGCTTTTGGAGCGTCGGCGGCAATGCTACCGGTGCTACGAATACGGGCATACTGCTGCCCGTTGCCGTGGTAAGGACCGCAGTAGCAAATGTCACCGCTGCGCGGAAGATAAGCACGAGGGACCGTGGACTAGGGAGCGGAAGTGCTTGGGATGCGAGGGCCCGGATGCAATCGGGCATTCGCTGGGCCAGCGCAGTTGCCGCTACTTTGGAAAGGTAACCCCACAGCCCAGTCATGATTAGAGTGTTCCAACAGAACCTCAATCATGACCAAACGGCACAAGACCTGCTTTTGCAAAGTGCCCGAGCCGAGGGTTGTGATATTCTGCTTATCTCGGACCCCTATTGGGTGCCGAATAATAACAGCAATTGGGTTACCGATACCACTGGACGGGTAGCAGTGGTATCAGTTGGGGATTATCCTTTTCAGCGCATCATTGACAACCAACGCGAGGACTTCGTTGTGGTCGAGATGCGGGGAATCGTTTTCTGTTCCGTCTACCTACCACCCGTGGGTTCCGATTTGACTGTCGAGGAGTACAAACGCAAATGGACCGAAATTGTGTCTGTACTTCCACGGAATCGGGACACCGTGATCGGGGGTGATGTAAACGCCTGGTCAGGTGCATGGGGGATGGAGCGGAGGCCAAACGATGGGGAAAGGGTATCTAGGGGGGGAGTTGTGATGGATGCGGCGGCTGCTCTGGGATTGGTTCTCCTGAACCAGGGCAACCAGAGCACTTGGATTGGGGCAAATGGTCGCAACTCCATTGTGGACGTATCCTTTTGCAGCCCCTCCTTGGTAGAGGACAATAATTGGCGCGTGTGTGACGAAACCCCAAGTGACCACAACACTATCAAGTTTGTGGTCGGCAGGGTTCCGAGACAGCGCGCCAATAACGAGGGACACTCAGCAGTGAATGGGGGAAGGTGGTCCACAAGATTCTTCGACAAGAATTTGCTCGTTGAAATCTTGAGGGACCAGGACATTTTCGGGCATGTTGCTACGCCAGAGGAGCTGACCTAGGCCATTACGGTGGCCTGTGATGGCACCATGCCTAGGCAACCCCCAAGGCGACAGGGCCGGCGGCCAGTTTATTGGTGGACGTCCGAGATTGATCGGTTGCGCAGCCATTTTCAAGGAATGAAACGGCGGTACAACCGGGCCCGGACCGAGGAGCAGCGCGAGGAAAGGCGTCAAATGAAGTCGGACGCACGCGCTGCCCTGGAACGGGCCATCAAACTCAGCAAGGACCAACACAAGCAGGAATTGCCGGAACAATTGGAACCGCACGGCTTTGGCCCTGCGTACCAAATCCGCAAGCAGCAGTGGGAAGGAGCTCGGGTTCCGATGGAACGGGATGCCAATAAGCTCCAGTTCATCGTGAATGAGCTCTTTCCCGATCGTCCCCCGATGGAGTGGCCCGAGACGGAAGTAGGTGGGGATCCACAGGATCCGGTCTCGAAGGAGGAGTTGGCGGAAGAGTTGAAGGAGATTGCCCGCTCACTCAACCCCAAGAAAGCTCCGGGGGACGACAACATTCCGAATATGGCTGCAGCTGCGGCAATTCTGGCTTTTCCGGAAGTTTTTGCTAAAAGCTATAAGTAGCTACTGGAGGCAGGCACTTTCTCCGACGCATGGAAGCGGCAACAACTGGTGCTGCTTACCAAGTCGGGAAAACCACCTGGGGAGCCCTCGTCATACCGGCCAATTTGTTTGCTGAGTGTGCTGGGGAAAATTTTAGAGCGGTTGATCCAGCGAAGGCTGACAACCCATCTGGAGTCGACTGGGGGACTTTCGGACGCCCAATACGGCTTCCGTAAAGGGCGTTCAACCGTTGATGCCATCACTCGGGTGATGGACAATGGTAAAGTCGCTCTAGACAAAAAGCGAAAGGGGGATCGTCTCTGTGCGGTGGTAACGGTGGACGTCCGGAATGCCTTTAACTCGGCAAACTGGACAGCAATCGGCCAAGCTCTGCAGCGTAAAAACACTCCGCCTTATTTGCAGGCGTTGCTGCGGAACTATTTCATTGGCCGAACGCTCCACTATGATACGGATGAAGGAGTAGTGTCGAGGACTGTATCTGCTGGCGTTCCTCAGGGTTCGGTTTTAGGACCAACACTTTGGAACGTCATGTACGACGACCTACTCCGCTTGCTGCTCGAAGGACTACGAGCGGACATCATCGGGTTTGCTGACGACGTGGCCTTCACATTTCTGGGAAGGACCACGGAACAGGTCAGCGCTTTAGCAACGGCTAACCTGGAGAGGATCGAGCGGTGGCTGCGAGGAGTCGGTTTGGAACTTGCCCACCAAAAGACCGGGTTCATGATTTTTTGTACTCATCATGTCCCGCAGCTCGCAGAGCTTCAAGCTCGATCCAATCCACGGAAACGCTGAAGTACCTGGGAGTGGACCTCTGCCGCAAACAGCACCACAGCCGGCATCTGGAAAGAGTGGTCAATAAGGCTTCACGGATTACGAATGCCTTGACCTGCCTGATGCCGAATAAGCGTGGTCCTAAGAGCCGCAGTAGGAGACAGCTCGTAAACGTCGGCAACAGTATCATCCGATACGGAGTTGCCACCTGGGGGCGATGGGTGCTCGACAAGGAGACCCATCGCAAATCAGTCCAAAGGGCGCATCGACCGGGGGCTCTCCGAGTCGCCAGCGCGTTCCAGACCGTGTCTTATGATGCCGCTTGCGTTGTCGCCAACACCACCCCATTAGTCCTCCTTATGCAGGAGGATATCCGCTGCCACGACGAAAAGGTAGCGAGTGGTGGTGTTCAATCAGACATACGGAAGCGACAACGGGAGGAGACGATGAGGCGCTGGCAGGACCAGTGGACAACGGGTGCAGGGCAACCAGGAGCACCAGGACTGAAGACGAGGAGGCTGATTCCAGACATTAATCTCTGGGTCAGCCGCAAGCATGGGGAAGTCGACTTTTTCCTCACCCAGCTCCTCACGGGGCACGGGTTCTTGCGCTCCTATTTCGTCGAGAAAGGCATCCTGGAAGGCTCGCCCAACTGCCCCGAATGTGGGGACGCCGTGGAAGACGTTGAACACGTGCTGTTCCACTGTCCACGGTTCGATCGGATCCGGAACGAAATGCAGCAGCGGTGCCATTCCCGAGTAACAATGGAAAACATTGTCTCGGAAATGTGCGCCCGCAGCGATACGTGGGAGACCGTCCGTGCCGCCGCCAGGAAAATCTTCTCCACTCTCCAAGCGAGATGGGATGTTGAGCGTCCACCAACGGCAAGACAACGCAGGCGAGCCAGACGGCGGGCGAGGGACGCAAATGGTGGTCCCTCAGGCCCTGCGGCACGGCAACAACCCGCGCCGCAAGGGCCACCGTAAGCTGGAAAGTTACTAATCTTTTATCTCTTTTCTTTTCTTTTCTTTCCAGCTTTCTTTTTCTCTTCTCTCATCTATTTTCAGCTTTCTTCTATCTCTTTCTCCTTTTTCTTGTTTCCGCTATCAAAATTTTGTTTCAGGAGAACTGCCTTACGTGCTTGGAGTGGTGATCAACGATGCAGACCCCCCATTGCCCACCCGAAGTGTGGGCGATAGGACCAAAGGGACCGCGTCGCACCACGGAAAGCAGCGTAATAAGCAGAATCATCAGACCAGATCGCCGCAGAAGATGCGTCGTGACCAAGGGTGCAACCGCACACACGACTCCGTATGAAGTAATACGCACCACAAGCGTACCGGCCGAGTAGGGTGAGTCGGAGAGGGGGATGGAATATGTTCACTCTTCGTTAACAAAAAAAAAAAAAAAAAAAAAAAAAAAAGGTAGCCAAATGCTCCACGCGGTGCCGGGCGGGGTAGGGGCCCGTCATTAAGTTGACGAGGCCCCGAGCTAACGGTGGCGGTGAAGACGGCGTTGAGCATGACAACGTCGCAGGGGAGGGTGTGGTGTTAAGTCGCCACACCCTACATTCTGTCAAGTGGGATACTGAACTCGAGAGGATAATACCTCTGCGCGGATTAGACTAGGGTACGGTTTATGAAATAACTAGGATGTACACGGGCTGGCGGATGAACCCGCCGAACCCTTAGTAAAGCAGGGTTCCTGCTTGAAACGCTGCTTGAAACGGGGGAGGGCTAAGGGGGATTCTGTCACCGCTCTAACTTAGCAAGTCTTAGGTAGCGCTCCAAGACTGTCGCCATACGATACGCTCTATGGCAAATGCAGGTGTGGGTGGGTTCAGCCCCACTTTGCTCCGGTTCGGCACTGAGCCCGTCGTCTCATAAGGGCGCGGGCCAACCCTCGCGTGGAGCTCCCTGTTTCATAGCCACCCACGGAACCAAATAGGAGAATGCATAAACAGACGCGGATAGCGGGCCTGAGTTTGAGCCCAATTGAATGAGCAATACTAAAACTAAGAAGGTCAAAAAGACCAAGGGGGTAGATAAGAAAGATCCGGACCAAGCGTTTATGGATCTACAAGATCGGATGGAGGCTATGCGTTTTGGGATAAGTAAACTCGATGATGAGTCTTCCCATTTTACGCTAGTTACGGTAATGATGGACTTCCTCGATGAGGTAATGTCCGAATTTCGAAGGTACTGAGCCGTAAATCGCATGCAGCAGGTCCTCGATCGTCAAACGCAAACGTCGCTTGACGATAACGATGGATTCGGGCCGCAAACGCGAATAGGCAGAAGACCAGTGGCTGATGAGCAACAGCCTGGTCCAAGTGGGTTGCAAAGGTTGCAACAACAACAACAACAACCATCGAGGTTGACCCCTGTGAGGGCAACGATGGAAAATATTCCAAGTCCGAGAAACGGACCGAATATTAATGAGGGGAGGAATAATAAGAGGAGGAAGAAGAAGAGCAAGAAGAAGCAGAATAAGCCCAGGAAGCGCCCTGAGGCTCTGCTGATATCGGACTGCACTTCCGAGGAGCTGGCGAAATTGCTCAAGGAAATGAAGCAGTCCGATGCTCTTAAATCGGATGGAGTGACAATCTCTAAGGTCCGACGGGAGGCATGTTGCTAGAAATTAAGCAGGGTAGTTCTGCTAGTGCAATTGCCCCAAAGATTAAGGAAGCGGTGAAGGGCAAGGCGTCAGTGAGAACGCTAGCTCCTTCTAAAATGATTGAGATCATGCATCTCGATGAAATTACCACCCCAGAGGAGGTTGCGGAGTCTGTCAAAGCACAGCTCAACATTGAGATAGAAACAGATCGTATCAAAATGAAGAAAGGCCGCGCGGCCGGTACGCAGTGGGCACGGATCAACGTATCGCTGCCAGACTTTCAAAGCTTCCTTAATTTGGGAAAGCTGAAAGTTGGTTGGTCGATATGCCATATCCGCGAAGTAATGGAGGAGCAGGCCGAGTAGGGTGAGTCGGAGAGGGGGATGGAATATGTTCACTCTTCGTTAACAAAAAAAAAAAAAAAAAAAAAAAAAAAAAAAAAAAAAAAAAGGTAGCCAAATGCTCCACGCGGTGCCGGGCGGGGTAGGGGCCCGTCATTAAGTTGACGAGGCCCCGAGCTAACGGTGGCGGTGAAGACGGCGTTGAGCATGACAACGTCGCAGGGGAGGGTGTGGTGTTAAGTCGCCACACCCTACATTCTGTCAAGTGGGATACTGAACTCGAGAGGATAATACCTCTGCGCGGATTAGACTAGGGTACGGTTTATGAAATAACTAGGATGTACACGGGCTGGCGGATGAACCCGCCGAACCCTTAGTAAAGCAGGGTGAAACCTGCTTGAAACGGGGGAGGGCTAAGGGGGATTCTGTCACCGCTCTAACTTAGCAAGTCTTAGGTAGCGCTCCAAGACTGTCGCCATACGATACGCTCTATGGCAAATGCAGGTGTGGGTGGGTTCAGCCCCACTTTGCTCCGGTTCGGCACTGAGCCCGTCGTCTCATAAGGGCGCGGGCCAACCCTCGCGTGGAGCTCCCTGTTTCATAGCCACCCACGGAACCAAATAGGAGAATGCATAAACAGACGCGGATAGCGGGCCTGAGTTTGAGCCCAATTGAATGAGCAATACTAAAACTAAGAAGGTCAAAAAGACCAAGGGGGTAGATAAGAAAGATCCGGACCAAGCGTTTATGGATCTACAAGATCGGATGGAGGCTATGCGTTTTGGGATAAGTAAACTCGATGATGAGTCTTCCCATTTTACGCTAGTTACGGTAATGATGGACTTCCTCGATGAGGTAATGTCCGAATTTCGAAGGTACTGAGCCGCAGCAGGTCCTCGATCGTCAAACGCAAACGTCGCTTGACGATAACGATGGATTCGGGCCGCAAACGCGAATAGGCTGAAGACCAGTGGCTGATGAGCAACAGCCTGGTCCAAGTGGGTTGCAAAGGTTGCAACAACAACAACAACAACCATCGAGGTTGACCCCTGTGAGGGCAACGATGGAAAATATTCCAAGTCCGAGAAACGGACCGAATATTAATGAGGGGAGGAATAATAAGAGGAGGAAGAAGAAGAGCAAGAAGAAGCAGAATAAGCCCAGGAAGCGCCCTGAGGCTCTGCTGATATCGGACTGCACTTCCGAGGAGCTGGCGAAATTGCTCAAGGAAATGAAGCAGTCCGATGCTCTTAAATCGGATGGAGTGACAATCTCTAAGGTCCGACGGGAGGCATGTTGCTAGAAATTAAGCAGGGTAGTTCTGCTAGTGCAATTGCCCCAAAGATTAAGGAAGCGGTGAAGGGCAAGGCGTCAGTGAGAACGCTAGCTCCTTCTAAAATGATTGAGATCATGCATCTCGATGAAATTACCACCCCAGAGGAGGTTGCGGAGTCTGTCAAAGCACAGCTCAACATTGAGATAGAAACAGATCGTATCAAAATGAAGAAAGGCCGCGCGGCCGGTACGCAGTGGGCACGGATCAACGTATCGCTGCCAGACTTTCACAGCTTCCTGTATTTGGGAAAGCTGAAAGTTGGTTGGTCGATATGCCATATCCGCGAAGTAATGGAGGAGCAGAAATGCTATAAGTGTTGGAAGGTAGGCCATACGAGCTATCATTGTAGGGAACCAGACAGAAGTAATCTGTGCTGGAAATGCGGTTTGAGTGGACACAAGAAACAAGCTTGTACCAACCCTGTTAAGTGTTTGGATTGCGGTACGAGGTCACAGAACCTTCACGCAACGGGCAGTTACATGTGTCCCCGAAGGCGAACGATTAGATCATAATGGTTAGGTTGCTACAACATAACCAAAATCATAGTTATGCTGCATTTCAGTTAATGTGGCAAACGATAAGGGAAGAATCTGCGGATATAGTGTTGATTGCAGATCCGTATCTGGCAACAACCAACGTCAAAGTGTTACGCAATGACGATAACACAGCAGCGGTAGTGGTTAACGCAGACTTACCAGTTAAGGTAGTCAGTAAGGCTCTGAAGGGTTTAATGATAGTTGACATAGGTGATATGCGAGTGGTCAGCGTTTACGCGCCACCTAGATTTAGTACGGAAGAGTTCCAGAACATGTTGGATAACACGGTAATGGCCGTAACCGGTATCCACAAATTCGTTATCGGGGGGGACTTCAACGCTTGGTCAGTAAGTTGGAACAACCAACTTGGTGAGCGTAGAGAAACCCAGAAACGAAGAGGTGAGTTGGTTTTATCAACCTTTGCGCAGATTAACGCAATATTATTGAACGACGGCATCAACCCAACTTATGTTGGACCGGGGCGCACGTCAGTGGTTGATCTTACTTTTGCGAACAGAACCGTAGCAAGATCATTTAAGTGGGAGGTGTTATCTAGTTATATGAACTCGGATCATCGTGCGATACGAATAGATCTCGAGACGCAAAGCGTGCGTAACCTGTCCCGACCCATAACGGGATGGAGCATTAAGTACTTTAACAAAGATATATTTGAAGTTATGATGCAAGCCGCTTTTGAGACAGAGATCACAACAAGCGAGGATTTAAAGCGTATACTTGTCACAGCGTGTAATGCGACGATGACTAAGCGTAAGAGGTACACTCCTAACAGGAGTGCATTTTGTTGGACGCTAGAGATTGAGGCACTTCGCAAAGAGTGCAAACACCGCGATCGATTAGCGCAAAGAGCATTTAATACTGATCTCTATTCTACTTTTAGGGACGAGTTCAATGTGGCAAGGAATGCCCTCAAGCGATTGATCAAGCATACCCGACAGAGGAAGTGGAAAGAGTTCCTGGGAACAGCGGACAACGCATCATTTGGTATAGTATATCATACGTTCAAAAAGGTGGCCGAGGGTTCGATTGGGCCAAGAACTATGACATTACAGGAGTGTAGGGAAGTGGTGAGAGAGCTTTCTCCTACTCACCCAAATACAGTGTGGCCTGATTACCGTATCGATCAGCCATGAGAGTTTGACAGGGTTACTAATGATGAGATTCTTGCGATTGCCAGGAGACTACCTAACAAGAAGGCGCCGGGACCAGATGGTATCCCAAATGAGGCGCTGAAAGTTGGTATGTTGACTGCAACCGATGCATTTTGCAGGGTATACCAAGGTTGTTTAGAGAATGCGAAGTTTCCCGATGAGTGGGAAAGGCAGAGGTTGGTGTTAATACCGAAGCCGAACAAACCACCAGGGGAACCGGGTTCGGTTCGCCCCATTTGTTTATTAGACGGGGCAGGTAAAGGTCTTGAACGCATCATCGTGCAACGGTTGAATGCACACATCGAGGAGGTCAACGGGCTGTCCGACGACCAGTTTGGTTTCAGAAGTCGTCGATCAACAGTTGATGCGATTCAACGGGTAGTGGACATTGTATCGGTAGCACGAAACAGAAACAGATATAGTGGACGGTATTGTGCAGTTGTTACATTAGATGTTACTAATGCTTTTAACAGTGCTTCGTGGTTGGCGATTGCAAATGCATTACAGAGAATTAACACTCCTAAATATCTTTATGATATCATTGGTGATTATTTTAGGAATCGTGTGCTGATGTATGATACCACAGATGGACCGGCAGAGATTGCAGTCACATCGGGTGTACCTCAAGGCTCGGTACTCGGCCCAACGTTATGGAACCTGATGTACGACGGTGTCCTACGAGTTACAATGGTGGAAGGTGCACGGATTATCGGCTATGCGGACGATATAGTATTGTTGGTGGAAGGTAATTGTTTTGAAGATTTTGAAATTCTCGTTTCCAGTCAGATTCGCATCATCGACAGATGGATGACCGATAATGGATTAAAGATAGCCCCGACCAAGACCGAGTTTATTATGGTCAGTTCCCATCAGAGGATACAGTATGGGGCTATCAGGGTAGGTGATCACGTAGTACATTCGTCGCGCAGCTTAAAGTATTTGGGGATGGTCTTAGATGACCGCCTCGATTACACTTCACACATCAGGTATGCGGTGGAGAGAGCGACGAAGCTATGGACCACCTTGGTAAGGATGATGCCTAATAAGGCAGGTCCAAGGTCCAATGCTAGGCGAGCAATTGCTCTTACTGTTGTGGCGAAGGTCCGGTATGCCTCGCCCATTTGGTGTCATACCCTTAGATTTGCTAACCGTAGACAATGGCTACGTCGGTTTCACCGGCCAGTAGTCCAGCGAGTTATCTCTTCTTTCAGGACAACTTCACATGATGCAGTCTGCGTGCTTGCGGGAATGATCCCGCTTCATCTCCTCCTGGACGAGGACTCCAGGACTTTTCATCGGAGACGAGCAGAGAACATCGCCGGATCGGTTGCACGTAACATGGAACGTGTCACAACTATGGAACGATGGCAACGAGAATGGGATGAGAGTGTTCACGAACGGTGGACATACCGCCTCATACCCGAAGTCAATCTTTCTCAGTTTCTTTCCAGCCATGGCTTTTACGCCTATCATCTTCATCGGATGCAGCAAACGGGTTAACCGCTATGCGATGCGTGCGAGGTACCCGAGGACGCCGAACACACGATCTTCCATTGTGATCGTCATCGACAAGTGATCATCAGACTTCAACATCAAGTCGACGGGGAGTTAACGCCGGAGAACATCATCGAAGTTATGTCTACTAACAGATATAACTGGAGCATGATTCATTCAGCAGTTCGGGCGATTATGATTCGACAACAACATCGAAGACACGACATCGAACGAGGCGAACGACGCGCTTTACTCGCCAACATCCAGTTGGCCTTGCAGAGCAGCGACAGTGACGACGAGTAACGACAAGGATTCATCGTAGATCATCGTAGCTTCATCGCCGAGGGCTAGACAGTGACTAATCACCATTGTTGGAAGCCATTCGTTGCCTGGGATGATGGACATCCACCGCCCGAGTGACGTCGATACCCTAACGGGTGATCCACTCGGGGACGGTTGAAGGCACGAAGGGGGTTTTAGTGAGTAAGAATCTCACACTACCGGGGTTGATCACCCAGGTGTCTGATGAAAGATTTCCCCTTCGATGACAAAAAAAAAAGGTAGCCAAATGCCTCGTCATCTAATTAGTGCCACGCATGAATGGATTAACGAGATTCCCTCTGTCCCTATCTACTATCTAGCGAAACCACAGCCAAGGGAACGGGCTTGGATGCACTAGCGGGGAAAGAAGACCCTGTTGAGCTTGACTCTAGTCTGGCATTGTAAGGCGATATAGGAGGTGCAGTATAGGTGGGAGGGCTTCCTCGTGGAGCTCGCCTCTGAGATACCACCACTCTTACTGTTGCCTTACTTACATGATTGGGTGGAACAAGCGCGGGCCCCAGGTCTGGATCGTGCGCGCACCTCCTCCGGGGGGCTGTGGTGGCGGTTCGCCTGCTTGCGCCCAATGCGCCGCAATGCGTGTAGCGTGTTACCCGCTTGTCCGACCGTGAGCCGTGGCCCGCAAGGGTACAAGCTTGCGTACGTCGGTGCATTCGTGGTGCACTGCTTCTGCGCGGTCGATCGTTTATGATGTCACGTTTGCCCCCGGTTCCGCGCGCCGCCCGGCTCGAAGACTCCTGGATAGGTCCTTTCGGTCCACGTCATGGACAGTTCCAGGTGCGGAGTTTGACTGGGGTGGTACATCTCCAAAACGATAACGGAGGTGTCCAAAGGTCAGCTAGGTGTGGACAGAAACCACACGCTGAGCATAAGGACAAAAGCTGGCTTGATCCCAACGTTCAGTACACTTCGGGACAGCAAAAGCTTGGCCTTACGATCCTTTTGGTTATAACGAGTTTTTAGCAAGAGTTGTCAGAAAAGTTACCACAGGGATAACTGGCTTTTTTTTAAATCAATCGGGTTGTTTTATTTAATACAGTTCATACATGCGTGAAATCGTATTGTAACCCAACCCTCGCCTTAACCGCCCTTTTGCCCCGTGAAGGGTCTAAGGGGGTTGTTATGCTCATTTGAGCAGCCTTAATCCGTGCATAGCGCACCTATCTTATTTTTTTCCAAAATTAATTTTCCTCCTTGTTTAGTGTCTTCCATTATGCCTATTGAGGCCTCCCTCTTTACACCTCCTTCTTGATTATTCGCCAAGCCTAGCGGAAGGACAACTCAGCCTCAACCGCGGCTGCGGCCTCGGCTTCGGTCAGCCCTACGCGGGGGACCTCAGCTGCCATTCTCACTGCTTCTGAAGGCGGAGCAGCATCGGCTACTTGACGGTTTCCGACGTCATCGTCGTTATCGCTGTCAGTTAAAGGAGCTGGTCGATGTGTGCCATGCATTTCCGCCCGGGCTGCGCGCTGACGTTCCCTCAGCCTCGCCACCGCAAGACGGTTAACCTCCCGTCTCCGCTCAGTCCTTGGTGAGGGCGGTGGTGGGGCTGGGCATTCAGCTTGTCGCTGCTGCGTTGCGGCTCTTCTGACTGCGTTGCGGTTGTCATTATACCGCTGCAGCCTCTCTTGTCGAAGGACGTCAGCGTTTCGGAGCTGGGCGTTGTCGGCAAGTACGCCCTGCTCGAACAAGGACGTACGGAAGTTGTCCCATTCACGCTGAAGCACTGACGTTATCTGCTGGGCAGCCTCGCAGACGTTGCTCCAATTCTGCTGACTCTCGAGCATGTGGGCCAGCAACGTGTTCGGATTGACGCCGTTCATCAGTCGCTCGCGAACATCAGCGAAGCGCGGGCACGAAAACATCGCGTGTTCGGCGCTCTCACGTTCGCCGGGGCAATGCGTGCAGTCCGGGGACGAGGTGAATTTCATGTCAGCAAGATACTCACGGAAAAATCCGTGACCGGAGATTATCAGCGACAGATGAAAATTCACCTCTCCATGCTTCCGCGACTGCCATGCACCGATGTCCGGAATGAGGCGGTGCGCCCACCGAATGTAACCGCTGGCTTGATGACTAGCCGCGTTGCTGTTCCAGGTAGCCTGCCACTCGGCGATGGTCCTATCACGTTCCTCTTTCCTTAGTTGCGCGCTGCTTCCAGTCCCACGGCGGCTGTGCACCCTGGTGTCCTCGCGGATGGCTCTGCAGATCGGCAAAAGTCCCGCGAGCAGCACTGTGGTCTCGTACCGAACCGTCCGAAACGTCCGGGCCACGGCGATGGCTGATTTGCGCTGGACTCGCTCTAGCAACCTGCGGCACTCGCGAGTGTTCAGCGCCTCGTGCCATACAGGTGCGGCGTAGCGCATCACCGAGTCAGCCACCGCTGCCAGAAGTCGGGACTTTGACATCTTCGGCCCCCGGTGGTTCGGCATGAGTCGACCGACCGCCTGCGCGATCTGGTCCGCCCGCTGCGTCACTGCAGTCACATGAGGCAACCAGGATAGGTTGTCGTGTACCAGCACACCCAGGTGCTTAATGCTCCTCGAATATGGAACTGCAGTTCCTCTCACGTCGATGGAGATGTGGCTTGGAGGTTGCTTCAGACTTGAGATAATCGTCATCTCCGTCTTAGCTGGTGCCAGCTCCAAGTGGTGCTGCTGCATCCACTGGTCGACTGCTGACACCGCTGCCTCCGCCACTGCTGCAGACTCCTCCGGCGTCCTACCCGGGGCCAGGACGACGAGATCATCGGCGTAGCCAATGATCTTGGCCTCGTTGGGTAGGGGAATCCGCAGCACCCCGTCGTACATTACGTTCCACAGTGTGGGGCCCAGTATGGACCCTTGTGGAACTCCCGCGCTGACGCAACGTACGACGGGTCCCTCGCTGGTAGTGTAGATCAGCTCCCGATCCGTGAAATAAGACTGCAGGATTTTCAGCAGCCCTGAAGGGACCCCCTTTTCTCGCAACGAATTGGCGATCGACTGCCAACTGGCAGTATTAAATGCGTTGCCGACATCCAACGCAACCACCATCAGGCATCGCTTGTCGCGGTTATTGGTCCGGCCGAACGATCGGGCCGCCTTGCCTGCGTCCACCAGGCTTTGGATGGCACTGATGGTGGATCGTCCGCGACGAAAGCCGTACTGCGCGTCCGAGAGCTGCGGTGAATCCGTGTCCTCGAGGTGTCTGTTCAGGCGATTGAGGATAAGCCGCTCCAACAATTTGCCTAGTGTGTCCAGCATGCACAGTGGCCTGTAGGAGCTGCTTTCTCCGGGGGCTTTACCTGGCTTGGGCAGCAATACCAAGCGCTGCCGTTTTCACTGTTGCGGAAACGTACCAGTGTTGAGGCAGTCCTGGTACACACGGCAGAAAACCCCCGGGTACTTCGCAATCGCGACCTTCACCGCAGCATTGGGGATCCCATCTAATCCTGGCGCTTTCTTTAAAGCCATTTGAGCCGCGATCTCCTGCAGCTCTTCGGGGGTCACACGTTCTAAATCGGACGCTCCCGAATCGACATCGCCGGTTTCCGGCCAAGAGACCGGTGGGTGGGTGGGGAACAGATCTGAAACGATCCGTCCCAGCTCGACCGGGTCTGTCTCAGGCGGTACACGACTGCCGCGCAGATGAGACAGAACAACCTGATACTCCACTCCAAACTCGTTCTCCTCGGCGATGTCGATAAACTTAACAAATTCCGCACGTTTGGTAGCTTTGATGGCTTTTTCTAGTCTGGTCTTCGCAGTCCGGTGCTCAGCTGCGGCGAGACTCCTCTCCTGCAGATCGGTGGTTAGGCGCATCCGCTCACGCGCCGCAATGCACTCGTTCCGCAGCTCTTCAATTACCGGTGACCACCAGAAGACGTCGCGATGTTGATGCTGCAACACGTTGGGGGCCCGCTGCATGGCGATATCGCACGCGTCGACCATTGCGTCGACTAGGTCAACATGGGTCGTCGCCTGTTCCACAAAGTTCGCGTCCTCGAGAGCAGAACGGAAGCTCTCTTCATGGATCTGCGTGGTAATCCATCGCCTACCAGCGCAAATAAAGCGCTGCCGGCCGGCTGACGGACCACCATTCGACGACTGTTGTTCCGCTTCCCCAACGGTGTATGTTACCAATTGATGATCTGACCGGACGAACTCGTGCACCTCCCACGTTTCTGGCCGAGCGATGGACGGACTGGTGAAGCAGACGTCAATGACGCTGCTGGTGGCCGCTCTTCTGCCAATGAACATGGGTTCTTTCCCGGAATTGATTACTTGTAGCTGGACACTCTGTATTAGCTGCAGCAGATCTTCACCTCTCTGGCTGTTCCTGACACTACCCCACTCCGTGTGCCAGGCGTTAAAATCGCCGGCGATGACGACGTGGGAGTGAGATGATGCCTCCAGCTGAACAGCAGTCAGAAAGCTTTCGTAGTCCTCCTCTGGGCGTATCGGTCTAGCGTAGCAGCTTATAAAGACGATGCCACCAATCTGTGCGGCTACAACTCCAGGCACAGCACTGCGCCACACCCGCTGGATTGGGTAAGAGCTTGTAGCCACAACTGCTACCAATTTGGCGGCATCATACGCCCAACGCCCATTGTTCGTCGGTGGTCGATAAATGTCCGACAGGAGCAGGACGTCAGCACGGTGTACACGCTCTGCTTGGAGCGCCAAGTCCTGCCCTGCCTGACAGTGATCCACATTGATTTGCGTCACTTTTAGATTGAAGGCGAAGCCGGATGTTCGCAGCTCATGTGCCCGATGCGATGAGGTCCACCGCAGGCCGCACACTTAACGTCGCTGGAGCAGTCCCGGGCTTTGTGACATTCACTGTCACACTGGATGCAGAGTTGCTGACGGTCTGTCGGGGAACGGCATGCGTGAGCAAGGTGGCCGCGCTCCAGGCAGCGATAGCAGCGCTGGCGCTCAGGTGCTGCTTTTTCAACGCCTCTGATTTTGCTAATGCAGCCACACAGTCGGAGCTTCGACCCCTCGAGGGCAGCGGCAGCCTTAGCGGGCAGGTGGACTCGAGCTCGCTGAGTGCCATCTTGAAGCTCCCACACGCTCACTCGGACGATTTCGATCGGCTCTTGGTGTTCTCCCTCAATGGCCTTTTTGATGTCCTCTTCTGTTGCCAGAGGATCGATGTTCGTTATCAGGACATCGGCCATGTCGGTGATCACCCGGGCTAGTCCGGCGTCACCAACAATCTCCTGAACTTCTGCGCGGACCAGGCTGGCGTTGGCTGAATTACTTAGGGCCATTCGGAGATTTGCGGCGTGGCTGCGCTTGCCCATTTTCAGGTGATCTGCAAGGCCCTTGTGCGGGTCTTGTTTTACCGCATCCCGAACTTTTTGATACAACGTGTACCAGGAGTATCCGGCACTCGGGTCCACCTCTATCTTGTCCGGCCTTGGCCAAACCTTTTGCTGCTGCCGCTGCTGCTGCTGATGCGCCTGCTGCCGGAGTTGCGGCGGAACATACCGCTCTCCCTGATGTTGTGGCTGCTGCTGCTGTCTGCACTGGTGCTGCTGCTGCTGCTGCTGCTGTCTACGCTGGTGCTGCTGCTGCTGCTGCTGCTGTGAGCCAGGGACCACCTGTCGCTGCTGCTGCTGCTGGGAGCGTGGCTTGCCAGTGGCCTTGCCACGGTACCTGCGACGTACCACCTCGCTGAATGTTAGCTCCGGCACGACGTCTCCGTGGACGGCTGTCGATGCCACGCTGCGCGGCGGCATGACTGCGCGCGACGTCGACGCGCGGGGCTGCTCCTGCTCGTGCTGGTTCCGCTGCTGCTGTTGTTTTTGCTGCAGCTGCTGCGCAGAGGATTGGCGCGGCAACGGAGTTGAAGGTTGACGCGGACTAGCTGACGGTTGTCCGCCGCCAACCTTTGCCGCCAGTAGAGAGTTGAGCACATCAGGGTCGCGCTGATGTGCTGCGGCGAGCTTCTCCATCTGCGCCTCAAGCTTCTCTTCTCTGCGTTTTGCCTCCTCCTTTTTCTCCTGCATCAGTTGGCACATGCCGGTTATCTGCTCCGGCAGGCGAGCATTTTGCTCCTTCATCTCGGAATTTTGTTCTTCACAGGGATAACTGGCTTTTTTTTACAACGGGTGGATTTTTATTAATCGTAGTTTACATCGAAAACCCAACCCTCTCATAATCCGCTCCTTATACCCTGCGAAGGGATGTAAGGGTGGACGTGTTGCTCTGAGGGAGCCTAACTTTTTAGCCGTGCGTTCACACCTTTCCATTTATTTTTTGCGTCAAAATTCTATTTTCAAAACAGTTCTTCTGAATTCCTTCCCTTAAGGGGAGCCCTATATCTGTGCCGGAGCATCTTTCGTTTTTTTTTTAACGCTCTCGTTGTTCTTTTAATAAAAGCTAGATTTAGCGTGCCGCTCTTTCGGCTTCGGCTGCTGCTGCCTGCTGGGCAGCATCAAGACCTCCTCGCTCGACGTCATCGGGTTCATCGTCACTGTCGCTCGACCAGGCGTCGTGGCCGAACAGCACTCGTAGCATTTGGATTCCACCGTTTCGAATCATTCGTTGGCGTTCCCGCCAGCGGGCCACCCTTAGTCGCCCATCTTCGAGGCGAGCGGCCTCCCTAGGTGTTGGTGGTGGAGCCGGTGGAGCAGGTGGATTTCTCCTATTACGTCTTCGTTCTTCAGCGTGGTGTTCGTCTTCCTCTCGCTGTAGCTGCTGTTGTATTTCAGCTTCCTCGCGATTGGAAGCAGCCCGCTGTTCTCGTTCCGTGTCCCAGTCACGCTGCAGCGTTGTTGTTATTCGACGTGCTGCCTCGCAGAAGCTGCTCCAGTTGTCTTGGCTGCTCAGGAGGAAGTCCTGAAGACTGTCCGGCGTGACCGGGTTCGGCCCCAGTTCACCAAGGTACTCCTCACTCGAGCAAACCTGGGGCACTCGAAGATGGCGTGGTGGGCATTTTCCGGAACACCCGCACAGCTGCGACAGTCAGGGGACTCCGTAAAGCCGTTGATGGCCAGGTACTCTCTGAAGAACCCATGTCCAGAGAGCACCTGGGCCAAGTGGAAGGTCATCTCCTCGTGTCCCCGGCCTTGCCAAGCGCTGATGTCACGGATTAGCCGATGCGTCCACCGGGTGTATCTGGACGTGTCGGCCTCGGCGTCCCATTGGCTCTGCCACGTCGTGATGATGCGCTGGCTCTCCTCCAACCGGATGGCTGCCTTCGTTATCGACCGACCCGGTTCGCTGACACGTTCAAACACTCGCGCGTCCTCCTATATCAAGAGACAGATGGGGGTCAGCCCGGCGAGGAGGGTGGCGGTCTCATACCTTACGGTACGGAAGGTGCGTGCCACCCTCCGTGCTGAGACTCGCTGAACCCTCTCGAAAAGTCGACGACACTCTCTCTTCGTCACCTCGCCATGCCAGATGGGCGCAGCATAACGGATGACCGACTCTGCGACCGAGGCCAACAGTCGCGCTTTGCTGGTCTTTGTTCCACTGTGGTTGCGCATGAGGCGGGTAACGGCATCTGCTATCTTCCTTGCCCGATTGGTTCTTCTTCTTCTTCTTATTAGGTTTGATGGAATAATATTCTCCTATGTTTTCCGTCATACGGAGCCATAATCAGAGTTTTGACCATCTGTTTATAGGAGGGGGATTCAAGGTCCATTCTCCTTTTCTGTGTTCTTTTCTTTGGTTTACAGCTTATGGTTGATTTCTTGTGGCTTTTGATTTTTCCGTTAATTATATTTGTATTTTTTCCTTGTATCGGTTTGGTTTATGTATAAATATTATTTGTTTGTTCGTTTATTCATGTATTCATTTTCATTTCATTTCATTTCATTTCATTTCATTTCATTTATTAATACAATATCCGCCATCAAGGCTAAATAAGGCAAACTTAAAACTAAATAAACCCTAACAAATAAACAAAATAATTCATGAAAAACTAAGCCTAACAAAACTAGTCTAGACCTAGCAAAAAAATTAAAGAAAAAAAACATAAGTAGAGCGTAGAGACTATCAAAACTTAATGAAACTTAGAAGAATAATTAAAGAGAATTAGAAGAAAAAATACGGTTACGGAAAGAGTTGAGAGAGGAGTCGAAATCAAAGAGATAGTAAAAGTGGTTAAACAACCTGAAACAGGATAGAATAGGATCATTGAAAGTATAAAGAGTATGACGAGTTTCAATTGACAGAGGATCACGAGGACGAAGGGAACGAGAGGGAACATACAACGAGATGGACGAGAGTAAATCAGGAGCATCAGTATCAGAAAGTAATAAGCCACCAATAAAACATGCCTGAAACACTTGGCAGCAGAAGCTTAAAGAGTGAAGATTGAATAACTGCAATCGCGTTTCATAGGGAGGTAGTGAGGCAGCACCGAACAAACGACGAAAAGCAACAGTTAATCTTTATCTAGGCCGGTTGGCCATAAAAAAAGATTTTTATTTTACACAAACAGGATTACTCCTGACTAAAGCTAAACTATGAACTACATCTTGCTGATGCTAGACTTCGACTTCGACTGCCTAAACCTAACGAGCTAATGTTCTAACGAAGCCGCTGGTTGCTGGCTGCATTGGTCCGTTCTCACGATCGGTCTGCGTGTCGCATTACTTGCGCATGTCGCCGTTGTCCGCTCGTGGCCGGTGTAGCGTTACATCTTCGTCTGCTCGTAGCCGGTGTGGAATGCCAGCTTGCAGTCTGGTTTCTAGCGGGTCGGTCTAACTCCTCCCTTCTTAGATGACTTTGCCCTCAAAGTCTGCCGAGAGCATGGAATGTTGTGGGTTTTTTCACGAAGGTTTCTATGTGGTGGACATCCTGTCGGTTGGTGTTGTTCGTTGGAATGTTGAGGCTTATTTTCGTTCTTCTTATACTGGTAATGAAATATAAAATTGCTATTGTTATCAGAACAATTGTCGTTAGCCCAATTGACCCAAAGATATGAAGTTTCCATGTGAGGGAATTATTAACCAGGCTGATGGTATGTAGTTTCTCTCTGTGCTGCAATGTTATGTTTCGAAGATGTTCAATTGAAGGTTCGTCTCTGATGCCGTCTTCTTTAGCGATGAGGCCAATGGTTGATATATATGGTTTACCGGTTATCGAAACTTCGGTGCTGGGAAAGAGTTCTCCGTTAATAAAGATATTGCAGTTGTGGAATTGTATGAGATATGATCCATTAAGAATGTGGTTTATATTGCTGCAGTTGGATGAAATTTCGGCAGTGGCATCATTCAATAGAATATTCGCATTGTTAATGTGTTTAACTAATCCCGTTGAATACACCTTTTCGTACATACATTCTGTATGCTCCCCTTGTACGAGTTGTCGTATGCAGCGTGAAGGCTCTTCTAGATCTTTACTTTCGCAAAGCTGGTGGCTGCTCTGATCGATACAGGGCTGCGGTAATTCGAACATATGGGTTAGATTCCGGATTATGTAGTTATGCTTGATTAAGATTCTCTTATCATTTTGTATGATAGAGTCGATATAGTTGTACTCATAAGTTTCATAGGATAGACGTGGAAACTTTAGCATAAATATCACGTGTGTTGAATTCATGGTAACTTGTGCTGTGGCTTGTGTTAACATTTCTTCAACTGATGTATAGTAAATGCCATTTTGTGCCAGAAATTCTGCAACGGTGTTTAAGTCTTCTATTGATAGTAGCTCGCTATTCGGTATCCCATGCTTAGCGGCTAGTATGGCTTCTTGGAGTGTTTTTATATGGGCTTGTAATGCGTCTAGGTTTGCTATCTTAATGATCTGTTGTATCTCAGTTTGATGTTCCCTTTGGATCCTATTCTGAAGGTCGATAACATGATTAGCAATATTGGTTGTTTCTTGGAATCTTCTGCTGAGACCATTATTGATTAATAGCTGCTCGTTGTTTTGTAGGATGAGCGAATTCAGGGTGGTGTTGATTATCGTTAGATCTTCTGCGTCGGGACTGCCAGCTATCCACTTCCAGGCGGTACCTATACTGTTCCATCTTTTCGTTCGAAGTCTACGTGGCCTAATCTTAGAAATTGTGGCGTTAAGTTTTTCGAGCTTCAAATTAATTAAACTTTGCAATGGGGATTTTCCTGTACTGTTTGTGCTATTTTCTAAAACTCGAGAAATTATCTCTTCTAGCTCGGTAAGATCAATTGGATGAATCGTCCTCAAGTATCCGATCCTAATTTTTGCTTGTCCTAACGGAACAATAGCCAATGGGTTGTTTGTTAAGTCGAAAATGTTTAAGCTAGCTTGTAGAACACCATATAGTGTGAAAAACGCGATTCTGTAATAGAAAATTAATTAAATCATAATTATATCATTAATTTTTTCTTAAATTTATTTTGTGGATTTTTCGATTGTTCGAATCTATTATATACGTTGGATGATTTTCCTTAACTACCACTGTCTTATAACGACTGTCACGCTTATTCATAGTTTTATTTTTTTCATACGCAAATTGATTCGGTTCGTAATCTTGGTACTTATCATCTTTAATCTTTTCATTTTTTTCTTCAAATATTTTTATAATTTTACTCTCAATTTTTTCTTTTAATTTTGATCTATCTCTAAATGAAAGTTCTTCTGATTGCTCTCCAATATATACTTTTCTGGGAGTCTCTTTTATAAAAGAATGAATAGTATTATTATACTTATACACGGCTTGTTGTACTAAGGTAATTAAGCTCATGTCTGGATTCAAACCTTTTGTACATCTTGCGATTTCTCTGATCGTGGAGTGACAACGTTCCACTTGTCCGTTTGACTCTGATCTATTCACTGGTGTCTTAAAAATTGATACACCTAAATTTAGTATGGACTGCTCTATGACGTTCGATACAAATGTACATTCGTTATCAAATATAATTTGTCTAGGCAAATTCCAATCGTATAATAGTTGTAGCAGTACTTCCTTAACGTCTGCTATGGATTTTGATTTAATTGGTTTTAATTTCAAATATTTCGAAAATTTGTCCATTGACGAGATAAATAAAAAATTTGCATTATACGCAAATATATCAACATGAACAATTTCTCCTGGATATTTTGGGATTGGTGTTTTAACTGGTATGTATTCAGGGGGTCTTCTTTCGTATTTTTCTACTTTGCAAGTTTCGCAGTTTTTAACATATTGTTCTATCTTGTTTCTCATGGAAGGGAAATAAATTTTTTTTACAGCTTGTAATGAATTTTCCTTAGCGTTTCTATGAGCAAAGTTATGTATTTTACGAATTTCTTCTATCTGTTGTTCTTGATCACAAATGTCTTGAACTTGAGTTTGTGAAAATCTTGCTTTCATGGTTGATATATTGAATAGATTTTTAAAGGTTTCTTGAATGATCCCCATGGTTGGCTCGTCAGTGAATATGCCATTTATTATACCAGGTATCATGAATCTTTTAAGTTTGTCTTTTATAAAATCGATTGAAAATTGTGGTTCTATGAAAGTGTGCCTTTTAAACTTAGGAAAGGGGTTTACAAACTCGTAGGAACTAATAGTACCTTTTTGAAAAATTAATTGGTTTCGGAAAACATTAATTGGAGCTTCGGTAGAAGGGATAAAAGAAAGATCATCTTCTTCGGCAGAGTGTTGTGTAGGAGTTAGTGAGTTAATTTGTATGCGTGAAAGAGCATCAGCTACCACGTTGGTTTTTCCAGGTTTGTAACTTAGCTCATAGTTATGTTCCTCTATGAATGCTTTCCATCGCTTTAATTTTGCATTGTTATTTTTTGGTGACATTGCATATGTTAAAGGTTGGTGATCTGTTAATATTATTATTTTTGCACCGTAAATGTAATTACGTAGAGAATGTAAAGCCCAAACTATAGCAAGCATTTCTTTTTCGTTTGTAGCATAATTCTCTTCTGTTTTTGATAGTGTTCTAGATATGAATGTTATTGGTTTTTCAACACCATTAACGTTCTGGGAAAGGACAGCTCCGATTGCTTTGTCAGAAGCGTCGGTAGTTAAAATAAAATCATGATCAAAATCGGGGTATGCTAAAACATCATCGGATGATAAAACTTCCTTAAGAGTTTTGAAAGCGCGTTTGGCATCATCATCTAATTTTATCGGAAAATTTTTAGATTGATTTTTTGTAATTTTGCAGTGGCCTTGGCCATCCTCCCCTCTTAAAAGTTTTGTTAAAGGTTTTGCTAAAGCTGCATAATTTTTAACAAATCTTCTGTAATATCCAGACAGTCCTAAAAATGATCTAAGTTCTCGAATAGTTTGAGGTTCGGGGTATTTTAAGATACTTTCTATCTTTTTCTCATTTGGTTTCAAGCCATATTCTGAAACAATGAATCCTAAGAATTCAACTTCTGTTCTTAAAAACTCTGATTTGTCTGGCTGTATTTTAAAATTGGCTTCTCGTAATGTATTCAAAACAATTTCCAAGTTTTTCAGATGTTCGTCGAATGTTTTTCCAAAGACTATTATATCGTCTATGTATACGTGACAAATTTTTCCAATATGTTCTCTAAGAACATCGTCCATGACTCTCTGAAAAATCGAAGGTGCATTTTTCAGACCGAAAGGTAATCTTAAAAATTCGTATTTTCCATTATTGATGGAAAAGGCGGTTTTTTCGATATCTTTTTCTGCTAAACGAATCTGGTGAAATCCCGATGCTAGATCGAGTGTTGTAAAATATTTATTATTTCCTAGATTGGCAAGTACTGTTGAAGTATCGGGAATGGGATATCTATCGCTTTTAGTTTTCAGGTTTATTTTTCTGTAATCGATCACAAGTCGATATTTTTTTTCGTTAGATGCGTCCACCTTTTTGGGAACTATCCACACAGGTGAATTATATGGTGACCTAGATGGTCGAATTATACCATTATTTAATAATTTTTTTATCTGTGTTTCCACTTCCTGTTTGAGGGACAAAGGGTATGGGTATGACTTACAGTAAATTGGTTCCGTATCATTCGTGGCTATGGTTGCTTCTACCTTTGTTGTAAAGGGCAACTTTTCGTCGGGTGGCTGGAATAAATCTTGAAACTTGTTAAGAAATAAATGTAATTTTTCTTTTTCTTGGTGGTTAAGATGTGTGTCTCTTATTTCAATTCTGTTAACTTCCTGTAATGGATGAAGTGAGAGAGGTATTATAAAATTTTCAAGAACTAGATTGTCTCTTTTAGCGTCTACAAATGCTCCCATTTCTTTGATGGTATCATAACCTATTATGGCGTCGAATGATTTTAGTCCCTGCAAATGATAAAATTTGACATTTACATCGGAATAAGGGGCAAATATTTGAGCTTGTGAATATTTTGTGATGAGTAAATCTCCTCCCACAGATGATACAAAAAATGGTTTTATAACGTCGTGAGAAATTTTCGCATGTAAAGGGTTGATGAAATTTTTATTAGATCCAGTGTCGATTAGAATTTTAATTTGTTGACCTGCCTTACCATGGTATATAAAATATGGTAAAGCTGATTTTAACCTAAAAAATTTAATTCTGCTTCGCGAGAAATTTCGTCGTAATGAGAATTTTCATTTAGTTTTTCTTGCTTTTCTACATTTCTCATATATCGTTCGTATGACGCCTGACTTTCGACATCATCATCGTAGAGATTATCTTCATATGAAGTCGGTTCTATTTCACGTCGCGGAACTGCTTCAATATTGAAAGCTCTTTGTCTTTTCAATGGACGAATGTTTGAGGAGTTCGGCCTGTTCGCATAATTAACTTGATGTGACCTAATTGATGGGTCTATTTCCATCGGTTCAGGTCCATTTTGGCGAAAATTGTTTCTCTGCTGTGTAAAATTTTTCATCTGATTTGGTTGATTAAAATTTGAACGCTGAAAAATTGGTCTTTGCTGATTTGGTTGATTCCAAACAGGACGTTGCATAAAATTTCCTGCAAAATTTTGAATCGGTGGGTGGTGCGCAAAATGAGGTCTTACGTTGTTCGCTATCATTGGTCTTTGCTGGTGTTGGAACACTCTTGGTGGTAGATGAGGTGTGGGAAATGGTATTTGGTTTCTGGGGGCTGACGGGGGTGTGTTAAAATGTTTTGGTTTTGTTAGCATCTTACGGCACTCTAGGTTTTGAAAAGAAATGCAATAGCTGTAGGCTGCTGCTAAGGATGTTGGTTCGTAGTTACGAATAAATTTATAAACGTCCCCATCGAGACCTCTGATAAAAGCATCGATTGCTTTCTTGTTGTATGTTCCAATCATAGCTTTCGAAGCTTCCGGATGATTAAATCTATCGTCTGTCTGTATCTGATTTGCAATAAGTGAAAGAAGTCTATTAACCTCGTCGTAATAAACTTCCAAAGTTCGACCTTTTTGGTAGACACTCATAAGTTGAAAATCGAGAGTTTCCAAATCTCGCTTCTCTCCATAATAAGTTATGAGAGTTTTTCTCATCATATTCCAATTTATCCCTACGTTAGATGCTACTAAAGCATCGTTGGCTTCACCTCTAATTTTTCTACGTATGAATTTACAAATCATGTGGAATTTATTTTGCTTTTCCAAACTATGGCTAGATATAGTTTGGTATAGTCGGATTATCCCATCTACGTCATTGATCCAGCTATTAAGTTCACTTGGGTCACCGCAGAAAATTGGGAGATCTTTTACAACTCCAGGGATTTTTTCGAAAGATTCGGGATCTACTGCACTACCATCTTGTTTTGTAAAAAAAAGTGGTGGGTCTTGAAAATCATCTGTAACATTGCTTTCACTAAAACGTGCTTCTAAAGCTGCAATTCTGCCAGCTAGTGCCTCCATATCTTTGTTTGTTAGTTTTTCTTCGTTATCTATAGATTTTACTGCGACTGAGAATTGTCGTAGTGATTGAACTAATTCCTCCAGTTTGACTTAACTTTTATGATAATGATTTTCTTTTCACTCACTAATCACTCACTTTAACACTGATTATAATGTTTTAATATTTTTTGTCGCTTTAATAAATGTTTATACTTACTATGATTGAAAGTTTTACTTACATTAATAAATTCATGCTTCACCCTTCTTACGGGGCTGGTTGCTTCGCCTCCTCTGACGGGGTTGGTTTCTGTTGCTCGGGCCTCCGGTGAATTTTTCCTTCTCGGTGTGTCGGCGTTGTCCCTTTCCTCCGGCAACGAGTTATTGGCTGCTACCGGCTACTTAGGTGCTCATACACACGGCTGCAATCTGCGATCGGGAGATGTTCTAAGCACGGTGTGATTACACTCTTTCGTGATCACTACTCGTCACTTGATTTTCACTTCACTAGAGGTCCCTATTCGGGCGCCAGTTAATCTTTATCTAGGCCGGTTGGCCATAAAAAAAGATTTTTATTTTACACAAACAGGATTACTCCTGACTAAAGCTAAACTATGAACTACATCTTGCTGATGCTAGACTTCGACTTCGACTGCCTAAACCTAACGAGCTAATGTTCTAACGAAGCCGCTGGTTGCTGGCTGCATTGGTCCGTTCTCACGATCGGTCTGCGTGTCGCATTACTTGCGCATGTCGCCGTTGTCCGCTCGTGGCCGGTGTAGCGTTACATCTTCGTCTGCTCGTAGCCGGTGTGGAATGCCAGCTTGCAGTCTGGTTTCTAGCGGGTCGGTCTAACTCAACCCTGGTAAAAAGGCGCTGAATGCTTTCAATTCTCGAACAGCCATCAACAGTAGGAGGATTTCAGATGATGCTAGCATATTCAAGAAGAGGCCTTACCAGAGCACAATAAAGGTTTCTTAAGAAGCTTTGATCTCTAAAAATAGAGATAAAACGTAAAATAAACCCAAGAGTTCGATTAGCTTTTAGTAGAACCTCATCAAGCTGCAGTTTAAAGTTAAGACGACTGTCGAGTATAATACCAAGGTCACGGATGGACAAAACACGAGAGAGAGACGAGTTAGAGAGAGTATAGTTAAATAAAATAGGAGAAAGAGAGTGAGAGAAAGAAATAACAGAACATTTTTCGGGACACAGGCGAAGTAAATTGGATGAACACCAATGAGCAAATGCATTGAGGTAATGCTGAAGTCTCAGACAATCAGAAGAAGAAGACACAGGTAAAAAGATTTTGATATCATCCGCATAAAGGAGATGACCATCAGGAGGTAAAACATTACAAACATCATTGATGAACAAAGAAAACAGAAGTGGACTTAGCACACAACCCTGAGGGACACCTGACGTACAAAAAAACTCCTCAGATAAGTACGACCCGGTTTTAACCCTGCATGATCGATTACTTAAATATGAGGACAGCCAGCTAATAATGCCATCACCAAAACCAAGTTTAGACAATTTAGCTAATAATAAAGAGTGAGGTAAACTATCAAAAGCAGCATGAAAGTCGGTGTATATTGCATCAAGTTGGGTACCGGCTTCAAAAGATCTAAAAATATTGGAAATAAAAGACATGAGATTAGTTGAAGTAGACCTACCAGGCATAAACCCATGCTGTTTAGGGCTAATAGCGGAACTACAACTATGAAGTATGGTTGGAAGGATACATAGCTCAAAAGTTTTGGCTGTGGCGCAAGTTTGGGTTATCCCACGATAATTAGAAACAATGCTACGGCATCCCTTTTTGTGTACCGGAAAAAGCCAACAGGATTTCCAAAGAGCAGGAAAAACCCCAAGAGAAAGTGAAAGGTTGAAAATTTTAGCAAGGTGTGGAGCAAGCACGTCCTTACAGTTTATTAAAACAGAGGCAGGAATGCCATCTGGACCAGGAGTAAAAGAACGTTTCAACCCAAATAACACCTGTACAACTGTTTCAGAGCTAACCGAAATATCGGAGAGATTAATTAAGTTCTCTGGCGTGTAGAGTAGCCCACCCTCAATAAGGTTAGGGTCACTAACCGGTGGCTCAAACATTTGGGAAAAATGTGCAGAGAATAGCTCACAGATCTCAACAGGCGTAGAGGCAGTTCGAGAATCAAGTACCATTTCATTAGGTAACGTATTGCACCCTCTTCGAATCCTAACAAATTGCCAGAAGGATGCTGGATCAGAACGGAAACGCGATTGCAGTCTACTCGAATAGGCCTCAAAACAAGCCCTGTTGTATAGTCGATGCGCAGAGGCAGCGTACTTAAATAAACGAAAGTTGAAAGCAGATCGGTTCAGACGATACCTCCTAAGATATTTCATTCTATCCTTTTTCAGGTTGCGAAGAGTACGATTGGACCAGGGAGGATT
Source organism: Anopheles gambiae (assembly GCF_943734735.2). Classification (NCBI taxonomy): domain Eukaryota; kingdom Metazoa; phylum Arthropoda; class Insecta; order Diptera; family Culicidae; genus Anopheles; species Anopheles gambiae. Next base: position 24,139,557 of record NC_064600.1, on the reverse strand, counting down.
AGGAAGGGAACGAAAAATAGGTGTACATGAAAGGAGTGCAGAGGTTAACAAAGCATTAAACGATTGGACAGCCTCGTCGACCGATGTACATTGATAAAAAAAAGACCAGTCGGCACGAGATAGAATTGAATTAAGTTTACGATAGTCTGTAAGACGAAAATTATAACGAACACTCAATGAATTAGGAGCAGAAGGAAATTCATTCCTAACCCTACTAGCCCTAAATAAAGAAGACGGTAACGCAATTTCCAGAGCAGGATGATGGGCATCCTGGGGCAGGAGCAGTGACGAAGCAGGATACACAGAAGAACAAGCAGCAGCAGCAGACTTAGAGAGCACCAGGTCCAGATAATGATTTGAATGGTTATGCACCCCGTTCAGCTGATAAAGTTCATGCTAATTTAACACATCCAAAAAGCAGGAACTGGATGAATTCAAAGAGATATGAGGCACATAATGTCTCATAGGTAAAGATGAATCAGACCTTACTGCGGCTGCAGGCGACCACCCTAACGCCGGTTGATTGCAGTCGCCAAGAAGGATAAGATGATCATTCGGTTTCATATGCATGTATGCATCGCTGATGAAAGCAGAAAGGGATTCGAAATAGTTGCGGTCGCTGCTCAAATACGGTGGCACATAAACAATCCCCACATAAAGACGAAACTTAGGAAAAGAAACACGAATACATAAAGCTTCAAGCGTAGGTTGATTCATGTTAAGTGCCACAGACGGATAACGACTGGAACATGCAAGCAGCACACCACCCCCACGCGATCGTTCATTGTTTAACCTGCTGCGATCGTAACGGTATATATTGTAAGAATCACTATCCAGGACCATATTGGATGGAATCGATTCATTTAACCAGGTTTCAGTAAGGGCAAGCATTTCAAACCCTGATTCATTCGCAAAAAGGCGCAATTCATTGTATTTGGTGCGAAGGCCTCGAACATTTTGGTAATAGATCACGAAGGGGTCTATTAATTGTGAGCTATCCGTTTGGCAAACGGGCTGATCTGTGGTGAGCGATTCGTGTTGCTGAGATTGTTCTGTGATTGAAGCCCCACCCCCGGTGATAACTGAGGGGGTGTGGGAGGAAACTCCGGTTGGATAGCCTCTAGGATCTCGGTCATCTGGGATAGTGATTGATTCCCGCGCTGTGGGGATGGCGATCGATGATCCAAAAAATGATCCGGATGAGCGGTGCTTTTTGGCGCAGCTGAAGAGCAATTTGCACTGCTTGAACGATGCGAAGTAAGCGCAGAAGGGTCAAATCGGGCCCTTTCATGTATACGTTGCTTTGGTAGGCCACGATCAACAAACTCACGAACAGTAAGTGAAACTGGCCAAATAGTAGATTGAAGCGCCAGATCCTTAAGTTTAGTTTAGTTTAGTTTAGTTTAGTTTATTAATCGATGGACTATGAAGCCCTCTCGAGTCAAAATTTGTTTACAATACATTACATTAGATAACGAACAGAACATTTATATATTGTTATTGTTGAACGCATTCCGAACACTTAAAAGTGAAGTCAGTTCCGTTATCGTCATTCCAGGCTCATAAATATCGTTAGCTGAATTTAATAGACGGCACATACAAAGAAGGGGGTTGCGAGAGCCAAATGTTGTTCGGGTTTCAGCGACTGCCAGCATTGGTCGGCGACGGAGTATTCTGGCAGGAACATAGAGGTGAATCCTTGAAAGCAGCTCGGGACAGTCGATGGTTCCGTTTAAGATTCCCGTGATAAATGCTAGTCTGGTGTGCTCAACACGTTCGGCGAGAGGCGGGATTCCAAGCAGCAGACACCTAGTTCTGTAGTCGAGACGACGCGGCCAATCACGGAGGGCGAAGCGCGTTGCCTTCCGTTGAATGGACTCTAGCCGCGCAAGTGCCCGAGTAGATGCTGGCCACCAAACAATGCTAGCATATTCCAGCAGTGGTCTGATAAGTGCGCAGTACAGTGTCTTGAAACACATAGGATCACGAAGCTCGCGCGTCATGTTTATGACCAAGCCAAGTAGACGATTGCCACTAGCGACTACTTGGTCTATCTGTTCTTCGAAGGAGAGTTTAGCATCTAGGAGGACTCCTAGATCCTTTACACAGTTCACTCTTTCGAGGTTCTGACCATCAAGCGTATAATTAAACAGCGCTGGAGCTCTTGAACGGCTGAATGAGATTATGGCGCATTTATCGATACAGACGCTTAGTGCATTACGCTTGCACCAGGAGACAAATTCAGTCAAAGTGGCTTGAAGTTGAAGATGGTCCTCGGGCTCACGGATTTCACGATAGATTTTAGCATCATCTGCGTAGAGTAGGCAACTGTTATCCGGGAGTGCCGTGCACAAGTCGCTTATGTAGAGCAGAAACAACAGAGGCCCCAGGTTGCTGCCCTGGGGTACGCCGGAAGAGGCACCGATAGATCTAGATTGGTGGGAGCCCATTCTAACTGCATATGAACGACCACATAAATACGATTTCATCCACTTTACCAGGGGTGGTGATAATCCAAGTCTATCAAGTTTTGCCAGAAGAATGTTGTGGGACACACTGTCAAAAGCCGCCTTAATGTCCGTGTAAATGGCATCAACCTGCATACCATCATCAATGGACTTATAACAGCCGCTAACGAATTGCATCAGATTTGTCGTAGTTGATCTCTTAGGCATGAATCCATGTTGGTTAGTGCTGATGTATTTGCCGGCAGATGCCATTAATGGTTCATAGATGATTAGCTCGAACACTTTGGCGCAGGCAGCTAAAGAGGTAATACCTCGATAGTTCACTGCTTCGTTTTTGCTGCCCTTTTTGTGGATGGGTGTTAGCCAAGAGACCTTCCACAGTGATGGAAAGGTTCCTGTGCGCAGAGATTCGTTAAAAATCTTAGTTAAAACAGGAGCTACCGATACGGCACAACGCTTGAGAATTGTCGCTGGGATACCATCTGGCCCCTCGGAGTATGACGACTTTAGACGCTCGATTTTTTGGGTAACCAGGGTCTCGGTGACGATAGGTAGCGTGACATGAATTGCATCTACCGGAGTGTTCACGAGCGCGGAAGCAACAGCCTCCGGAGGTGTGATGTTAGAGATGAAGCTATCCTCGAAACGCGTGGCGAACAGTTCACAAATATCTAATGGCGAGTGTGCACAATTATCCTTATACCGAATAGTCCCGGGGAGGCCAGTTGACTTGCGCATGTTGTCGGCAAAGCTCCAAAAGCGGCGAGGGTACTTTCGCAAGCTTCGTTCAGTCTGGCGTATATATCGACGATAGCAGACTCTATTATAACGTCGATAAAGTGCATGAGCACCATTGTAGTAAAGCCGACACGGTGTGGATCGATTAGCGCGTAAATTGTCATAAGCGGCTCGCTTTGCTTTTTTTAGGGCATGTAATGTGCGGTCACCCCACGGCGGTCCGCGATGGGGCTTTTTAATAGGAGCACATTCACGCAATGCGGCCCGCATAAACTCTGAGAAATCGTTCGTGGCATGGTCAATGGATGTATAGTTTGAGCATTCAAAAGATTGGTTGAAGGAGCAGATCAGTCTCTTGAGTTTAGTAAGGTCAGCACGTGCGTAATTGAGCTTTATTTCCGTAACAGTGGTAGCGTGATTCATAGACGATGCTGTGATTTCCAAATCAAATTCGAGCGGTGGGTGATAGCAGTCTATTGGCAGCAGCGGGTGCTCGCTGACGCGTATGAGCGAAGAAGTTGCTGCACTTGACCAATTCCCGTATGCAAGGTCTAAGATGCGCCCCATAGTGTTAGTGTTGTTATTAAGTTGGTAAAGCGCATTCTGGTGCAGTCCATCGACGAATTGGGCGCTACGAACTGAACTAGTATGAGGTTCAAAAAACACAAAAGGGGTTTCATGATTCGATTGCGCAGGCGACCAGGAAAGAGCGGGTTGGTTAAAGTCTCCCACGAGCACGAATCTGTCGTTTGGACCTAGTGTGTCGCAAATGCTGTTGACGGTGTCCAGTAATGTATTTATTTTTCCTTCGTCCGTGCTATGGTTGGGAGGAAGGTAGGCAGCAGCAATGAATAATCGGTACGTCGGGAGCTGAATGCAGATGCAAGCGATTTCAAGTGTTTGCGCAAGCACTGGGAGCGCATGAGAGCGGAGAGCGGAACTCACCGCAATTAGTACTCCACCGCCTCGAGATAGAGAGCTGTTTGCGGCATTTCTATCGCAACGATAGACACAGTGCGCATCGCCAAATAGGAGAGCTGTGGGAAGGCTGGGATCGAGCCAAGTCTCAGTGAGTACCACAACATCATAGTCCGCTTCTAACACAGTTAAACGGAACTCATCAGCTTTGGATCGTAAACCTCGCACATTCTGATAGTATACAGTTATAGACGTGGAACGGACATTGAGTGGTATGCGTGTGTAAGTTGGTGCAAGGTCATCGGTGAGAGATCGTGTCGTTGACGTGTTGTTATTTCGTGTAAACAAATGACTAGTCAGATTCAGTGGCACAGTGCCTTTTGAGGAAACAGTTGTGTGATTATTACTTAAGAAAAAAGTGTTGAATAGTAGTTTGGTGCATTTTAACGGTGTTTGGTGTGGCTGTAGTTGTTTTTGGTGGAGCAGGCGATAATAAGGTACAATTCATATCGGGTGATAATTGTACAGGGTGCATCGGGCTATGTCGAACAGGTATAGGTGTGTTTGTGTTGGTAAGATCAGGACGATGGTGAGACGGCCTTTGCGGGAGTGAGATAAACTCACGCACACCGAGCCCGACCGGCCAAGATCCTGCGGTAAGTGCTTTATCTCGAAGAGCAGCGATAATTCTAACCTTAAAAGTTAGTGAACTAACTGAGCTAATGGTTGTTCCCGCTTTCAGCAAACTAAAAGCGATGACGTCCGTGGTGTCCAACTGTGATTTTACCATCGACACTACCTGGTCAACAGTGACGGTTTTGGCTAACCTAGATAGATGTAGCCACATATAGTTTGTTCTTGGTAGTTGTGACACGGTTGGGATCGACGTGGTGGTGGTATCGGTTCCTGTTATTATTGGTGGTAGTGAAGGGCGATTTCTTTGGTGAGTATTGTCGGTGTCTGTATTTACAGGGTATAGTGGAGCATTGTCAACAACAATGGCTTCCGTGGATGCAACAACGTCACGGAACAACCTTCTACGCTTTCCACTCGGGAGGGCATCTGGGGGCGGTACGTTGAAGTGTTCGCTAGGAGCTTGGTGAGCCGCGGCAAAACTGGCAAAGCCCTCACGGATTTCGTGCATCACAGGCGGGACTAAAGCAGCTTTCATCACCTCGACAGCGGCAGTAAGAGCCGCCTGGAAGCCGACCTGCATACCCGTTGTTTTGACTGCTTTACTATGTGGGTTGCCAAGAGCATTCGAACACCCTACACAGCTCCAATGAAGAGATGCCGTCCGTTTTACCTCTTCGATCACAGTGAAAGGTAATTTAGTGCACGCTGAGTGATATACAGCATCACAGAACGAGCACATAATACCACACTCAAGCGATTCAAGTGGCACAGAGCAGTCACAACAAACTCCCTCCATTTTAGTTGCCGTTGCAGATAGATGCCACAGGACTCAGGAACAAACGCAGGAAATACAGCAAAGTCAGGAATGGTTGTGACGAACGATTGAAGGCAGGACTACCAGGGACAGCTTAAGTCACAGCTAAGCGGCAGTTTGACGAAAATAAGGCCGAAACGACAAAATAATTCACGGATTTACGCGGAGCACAGTGAGAAAACACACTCTGTCGTCAGCTGTCAACTGTCAACTATTTAAGTGATTTAGGAATACTCACTTTAAACGATATAAAGGACATCAAATCAAGGTTTGCACCCTTTTTCGTGAGACGGTAAACATCTATGTTGTCGGTTGGCAGCACAGCTTTAAGCCACACACGCATATCATCAGCGGAGACATGCGATTTGATGTTCGTGAAGTATAACCATACTTTCTCTGCTATGCCAGTGTTCGTGGTATCATGGTTCAAAACAGGATCAGAAGATGATTTTGTATTTGTTCGGCAGTGCCCAGCACTAATATCACTAGTCACCTTAGTACGATGAGTGTAGTGGTTGCAGCTATCAGAAGCTTCCACAGTGTTGGTATCGTTCGCTGCTTGTTGGATATCTGCAGTGAGCTCCATTGAGTTGGTAAATGTACGGCGAGTGGATGCTGTTTTAGTCGTTCTGGTATTAGTGGCGTTGAGTGACGATGCATTAGTGGACGTGTGCGTTCGCGATGCGTGAGAAACAGACGGCTTAGCTAATATGGGTGTTAGCTTATCAGCGAGAGCGAGGATCTCAGCAAGCAAATCGCTCTTGATAGCCGATCTAAGAGAAGAGAGAGATGAGTCAATCGTGGTGAGAATATCTGCTTTCACCAACTCGAGTAGGGCTGCTATCTCACTTTTGAGAAGTGAGTTTGTGCCATTGCGAAACTCGTTACAATTTTTGCACAACCACAACAATTGATTATTCCGCCCAAGCTCACGAGTAGAATCACGGGACAAACCCGTGCAATGGGTATGATGCTTGGAACCACACACACCGGCGCAGGACACCGAATTTGCACTATCGGTGGGTGCATTGCAGGTTGAGCACTGCATAACGAATGACACAGCACAAACTGACGAGTGACAGGAGCAGGAACGAAGCCAAACAATATCTCGGCAAAACTGACGAAATAACAGGAGACTAGGTGCAAGAACTCAAGTGCAACTTGATAACAATCGAAGGCACGCACTAGCCAGTACAAGCAACTCAGCAGCACCAATGTTGATATAAAATAAATATATTTGTATATATATATACATATGTAAAAATATATATATATATATATATATATATATATATATATATATATATATATATATATATATATATATATATATATATATATATATATATATATATATATATATATATATATATATATATATATATATATATAAACTGTAAGTATATATATATATATATATATATATATATATATATATATATATATATATATATATATATATATATATATATATATATATATAGATATAGATGCAAGGATGCCGAATGGGCCGTGGCGATTCCGGCAAAGCCATCCCGAATCTCCTGTATTACCGGTGGGACCAAGCTAGCCTTCATGACATCAACAGCAGCTGTGAGGGCTGCCTGAAACCCAACCTGCATACCCATGCCCTTGACCGCCTTGCTACGCGGATTCCCGATGGCGTTAGTACACCCAATGCAACTCCAGTGCAGGGAAGCCATCCGTTTCACTTCATCGATGACCGATATAGGCACCTTAGTGCACACCAGATGGTATGTACCCTCACAATATAGGCACGTAATTGACCCTTCAACCGGGCCCAATGCTTCAGAACATGCATAACACACATCCTCCATTTTAGATGCCGCTGCAGATGAACGTCGAAGCAGCCACAAATAAAAGCCAAATATATCGCGAACACGGTGGTTTTCGTCAGGAACACGATGGCAGGGTCACGAGACTACACTTATGGACACACTAAAACTGGTGTTGATTAGAGCAAAACCAGATTACACCAATAAAATAGCGGATAAATGCGGAGCGATAGCAGTAGACACGCTGTGTTGACAACTGTCGACAATGTTTTTTGTATATATATATATATATATATATGCATATATATAAAATATGTTTTGTTTGGAAGAATTATTTTCGCGATAGATCGAAACTGGAAGTTGAAATATTTATGGTAATTGATGTGGATTTCCGAGCAGGGTCCTTTTTGCATCTTGTTTCATTAAGCTAGTTAATGGAAGGATATATTTGGATTTCCCTGGCTTCGTTTGGGGTTTTTTTTTTTTTAATTTATAAGATGCCTGATATAAAGTATAGAAGCTGTTATTTTTGTTTTATTTATTTATTTTGTTTTTGTTTCGGGAGTGATCGTTTTCCTTTTACTATGTCTTTCTTTAAATGATAATTAGCAGTAACTGCATAGGTACGTACATGGATAAATATATTTTAAATGTTTACGTCGGTATAAATTCAAAAAGATAAAAAAATATAATATATGAACTTAAACAACTATGTTGTGCACATATGTGATGCTAAAATAACAAAAAACATGGGGGAGTTCTGTGTTGTTTACTGAATTTTTGGGAAATAAATAATAAATAAATAAATAAAATAAATAATGAGTAAAATTAAATGATCGTATGTATAAGTATAATGTTGTAGTGTATTTTTTCCGTTGTTACTATAGTGTTATGTGTTTTTTTTGCTATGAATTGTAAAATTTGTTTACATGTGTTCCCACTTTTTTCTAACCAATTGTTTTTCAGATTTTGTATGGTTATATCTCTTTCACGTTTGTATTTTTGGCATTCGAAAATTTTATGTCTTCCTGTTTTAGGGGTCTGGCATATATCGCACGTACCGTCATCTGTTATTTTCATTTTGTGTAGCCAAAATTCAGATAGGTCATGCCCTGCTAAGATCTTGTTTATTATTTTTATCTCATTTTCTTTTAAATTAATTCCTTTGTGCCACAACTCTAGTCTAAATTATTTTTGGAATTCTAAGAATTTTTTCCCCTTTTCTCTTGATGTGTTTATGAACCATTTTTGAGTGTTTTTTTCCATTTCGTTTCTAAATGTTTGGATAGCGTCTGTATATCTTATTTTATTCTGTATTGTGCTTGTTGAGAGAGTTCCCTTTTTCGCTAGGTCGTCGGCTTTGTCATTTCCATCAATTCCCACATGTGATGGGATCCAAAAAATGTCTGCTTGTATTTTAGCTGCTATTTTTAGTATGTTGTACAAGATTTGTTCTATTTTGTTTTCTATTAATGCGTTCTGAAGAATGTTACAGGATGTTAGACTGTCGGTATATAAAATGGGATTTCCTTTTTCTTTTTCTTCTGCTATTTGTAAGGCTTTCTCTATACCGATTAGTTCAGTTGTAGTTATGGATGTAGTATTTTTTAAGTTGTAGCTGTAGTAGTGTTGATGTTGTTTGTTTTTAATGTAGATACCTATACCCGTTTTTTCTCCTGCAATACTTCCATCTGTGAAAATTTGTGGTCTATTTTTGTCGTTTTTGTTAATGTTTTCTAATGCCCAAGTGGTTACCTCTCGGACATGGGGCAGCCACGATAGGTGATCGTGAAGGGTCACCCCGAGGTAACGCATCGTGCGGGAAGATGTCACCTCCAAGTCCCCTACTCTTATGGTGACTGCGTGGGGATCTTCGTGCTGGAGATAAGCACACACTCCGTCTTTTCCGGCGCAATCTGGAGATGATGTTGGGCCATCCAGTGAGAGAATCTGGCTACCGCCTCCTCGGCTGCAGCCTTCACTGCATTTACGTCGATGCCCGGAATCAGCAGCACCACGTCGTCAGCATACGCCACCATCTCGCAGTCCTGCGGAAGGGCGACGTCCAGAACTCCATCGTACATGGTGTTCCACAGGGTGGGGCCGAGAATCGACCCCTGTGGAACACCAGCCGTGATGGACCGAGTTACTGGGCCGTCGGATGTCTCGAATACCAACTCTTGGTTCTCGAAGTAGCTCCTGACGATGCTTTGCAGACCAGCAGGTACTCCCTTCGTCTGCAGTGCAGTGGCGATGGCCTGCCAGCTGGCAGTATTGAAGGCGTTCTTGACATCCATTGCTACGACCAGCAGGAACCTGTTATCCCGCCCGTTCGTGCGGCGGAATCTCATCGCGCGCTGTCCTGTCTCGATCACTGTTCGGATGGCACCAATTGTAGATCTCCCCCTCCGGAAGCCATGCTGCCTATCTGACAGCCTCACCGTTGCAGGATCTTCCAGGTGGTTGTGAAGTCGGTTAAGGATGAGCTTCTCCAGCACTTTCCCTAAGGCATCCAACATGCAAAAAGGTCGGTATGACCCGCTGCTATCCGGTGGTTTCCCCGGCTTGGGGAGCAGTACCAAACGCTGTCGTTTCCATGGTGCTGGAAATGTAGCCGTTTCCAGACAGCTTTGGTACAACGCCTGGAAAACGTCCGTGTACGCAAGGATTGCAGCCTTGACAGCGGCGTTCGGGACTCCGTCGAGTCCCGGCGCTTTTTTGGTCGGCGTGGTGCTAGCTATCAGACGGAGTTCCGGGATCGTGACTCGGGTCCATGGGCTCTGCTGATCTGAAGGCTGTTCCTGTTCCTCCTCAGAACTGATGCGGGGCCAGTTGAAGGGCGGATGTTGCGGGAAAAGCTCTGTCACGATGCTTTCAAGCCTCGCCCTCTCCGTCTCGGGTGGGGCCCTTCCACCGCGAAGACGGGATAGGACTACTAAGTACCCTGCTCCGAAAACGTTTTCCTCCGCAGCATCGATCAATTCCGGGAAGGCGGCCTTTTTGCTGGCACGTATGGCTCTATCCAGCTCAGCTCTGGCTGTTCGATATTGGGCTGCCGCCAGACTCCGGTTCTGGAGATCACGTGTCTGCTGCATGCGATCTCTCGCCTGCTCGCAGTTCTGCCTAAGCAGAGCAATCAGGGGCGTCCACCAGTAGACGTCCCGAGGAGGGTCGGGGAAAGACGACGTCATCCTTTGCATGGTTTTCTCGCAGGCCGATATCATTGCCGAGATCATTCCCTGGTGATTGCCCGCTTGGTAAAGAGTAACTCATTTTGATGCCTCTCGCTACCCCTGGCCTTAGTTTTAAAGGAATCTTGCGACACACTCGTGCTCCACTACCCCATCCCATGGAAAAACACTCCCACCATCGAGGTGTTGACCAAAATTTCGCTGTGTGCATGAGACACACACTCGCACTTCTCCAGCCCTCCACAGCTGAACGCTCCCACCGTTGCGAAGATAGGAGAATTTTTGCTCTGAGCGTGAGACCCTGAAGCGCAAGAGATGACACTATGTGTAAAGGCGATCATAATTCGATATGGTCAAAATGAGTCGATTGTCGTTTCATTTATCTGGTAATGATGTATTCACTTCATCAAAATTTTTAACGTTAACAACTTGGCTGCTAACAATAGTTGAAATGTAAATCAGAATAAAATCAATTCATGTAAAGTAAAATAAATTCCATTATACTCTATTTTGACCACATGATCAACACTTGTACATAGTGCCATTTACTTTGTGTTGTTCACTCTCGCGCTGTGTTGTGATCGTTCGAAACTCATCGCCAGAACGAATGCAAATTTCATTTGGGAAGGATTGGTGCCGGTAGATGCAGCGAAAATTATTAAATGATAATAGAAAAGTGGTTAAGTAAATCGTGAAGGATGCCAACGCAGGCGTAAATGCAGTATGTTTTGTTACATGATCTACGGGTAAGTGCATGCATAAGAAGAAGAATCTTCCAAATGATGTTTGTGTTCTAACAATCGTACTGCTTTTAATGTTTGTTTATTCTTCTATTATTTACCATCACACCTAGCTATTTCATTGCCAAAGCTCCTGATAACAGATCAAAGCAGATGGATCGGGCTTACAGAGTCGCCATTTAACTTCAAATATCTTTGTGATCGGTAAGTTTTAAATAGTCCTAGTTTTGTTCACCATTTCAATGCTCGATTTATCTTTCATTCTTTAGGAAAACGCATCAAACAGCAAGTGTTTTTCTTCCAACAGCACGCGCCATCGGTGGAGCAAGCAGCCAACGTTTTTTTCGCCCAGCACGCACCATCATGAATTGAAATATTCCCGAATAGCTCTGTGAATAAAAAATTGCACATTTACTGTCCGAATTTCCTGGAATTTTTTGATCGGCGTACGCTCGCTGGAATGGTGTGTTCCGTTGAGGGAAGGAAAGAAAGGGTGGGAGCGAGGATTAACCAAAAACGCGGCATTGAGAATGAGGGGAGGTGCGCTCAGCGCTCACGCTGGGACACTCACGATGCTTGAAATAAAATGTTAACAAGCATCGATTTCAAGCATGCATGTCGCGCGGCATTTTGCCAAGCGGGTGACTGCCTTCTCTCGGAATCCCTCGCCATGTAGCGTGGCAAGGAAATTCTCTTTCGAGAACTGTTTCGTCTTAAATCGCGTGCCTGCATGTTGAAAACGCTCTCGTTGGCCCCGTTGACGTGACTGTCCTCGGTTGCGCTGCTGGTCTGCTGACGCTGGGCCTACCGAGTAGGTGATATACCTATGGTCAGATCGCGTGTCCGTGTTTCTTACCAGCCAGGTGCTCGGCTGAGCTATGGACGAGCTGGCGAAAGTCACGTCGACAACGCTGGCAGTCGCTGCGCCGTTTCCAACAAAGGTTGCCACATTCCCTCGATTCATCAGCAGCAGGCCCAATTGCTGGGACGCCTCGAGCAGTACATCCCCACGCTCAGTGCTGCGTCGACTTCCCCACTCCTCATGCCAGGCGTTAAAGTCACCGGCAACTACTACCTGAGGGTGAGATTGGGCCTCCAATTCTATTGCTTCGACGTATTCCGCAAATCCTTCCCGCGACAGGCTGGGTGGCGCGTAGCAGCTGAGGAAGGTAATGCCACCCACCTTGGCAGCTATGAGGCCGGGGACATCACTGCTCCACAGTCCTTGCAGAGGGTATCGTCCTGTGGCCACTACTGCCACCTTTTTGGAGGCATCAACTGCCCATCTTGGGTTGTTCTCGGGTGGTCGATAAATGTGGGAAAGAACCAACACGTCCACTTCCATTTGTCGGGCGGTTTGCAGGACCAGATCTTGGGCGATCCTGCCTCCACCCAGGTTCACTTGGAGGACTTTTAACTGCATCATTGGGTAGCCGACCGGTCGCATGTCCGGTCCCCAAGAACATGGGGACCACCGCATTTGCCGCAGCGTATTTCTTCCTTGCATGTTCCAGCCTTGTGGCCCTCCTGTCCACAACGGATGCAAACATTTTGTCGGTCTACAGGTGACCGACAATCGCGGGCGTTGTGGCCATGCTCATCTTGTTTTCAAGGAGATCTATGAGCTCTTCCTCCTTGACTAGGGGATCGATGTCGTTTACTACCAAGGCCGCCATTTCCGTCACGTGTCGACAAGTTCCAGCCTCGCCGATAATCGTTCGGATCTGCAGAAGAATTAAGGTCGCGTTTGCGGATCTGGCCAGCGTCAGTCTTAGCAACGCCTTGTCTGTGCGCCGGCCCATGATAATGAAATCCTTTAACTCCTTGTGTGTGCCATTATCGTCAACGGCTTTACGGATTTTCAAGGACACGCTCTCGAAAGTCTCGTTCTGACCAGGAGAGATCTCTATCTGCTGCTGCTGCTGCTGCTTCAGGCTCTCGTTCACCTCTGAGAGAGATGGTTCAGCAGAAGGACACTTACCAGCCTTTGGTGTTGAGGTGGCCGATACCGTCAACTCTGCACGCTGTTGAGTCTGGCTGGGCAACTTGTCCAGTACCACCAATGGCACCTTCCCCATTGATGGAACTGCTAATCCCGACGGGCCTGCAAGGATTGTGCAGTTCAGTTCTTCTTCGTCGTCGTCACTCAAATTGACGACGCCTGCAGTGGGTGGTGGCTCCACCGGTGTTGGAGAGCCAGGCACTTTTAGTGCGTCGACCCGGTTGAGGGACACCAATCGAGCCCTCGGGCGAAAAAATGTCAAATTTTGTTTTGAAATATTTCACCCTGCCCTGAAAGATTTCAAGACCACTTTCACAGGCAACACTTTCCCGTCGAGGTAGCTTGGCGGGTGCCGAAGTTATGCCACTTTGAAATTCCTCTGTTGAGCTGTCAAACTGATGTCACGTGTGACAGGTCGACCATTCACTTTTCTGCACAATAGGACGCGTCTCCTCGTGCCATTGTCAGGAAACACTTTCCCGTTGCTCTAGGGCTACCGGTTGCCGAGATATCCGGTTTTGAAGTTTTGACCAGTGGCGCCCTTCGGTGTGCCCAAAAACTGCGAACTTTGAAACTAAAATCCGCCAAAACTTGGCCCAGTATGGGCTGGATGACGCGAAGCTTTTTTCACAATTTTTCTTGGTTTTTCATACGCGGATCACTTCTAGACACCGTTTTTTGTGTTCAGATGCACTGGTTACAATAAAATAGTGCAACTCTGGCACATTTTGGGCACTTTTTTCAGTTTTCTGCAATTATACCACGTCACACAAACACACGGTGGGGGGTTCATGGGCAGAAACACAAATGCACAATTTTTGTCGAATTTTCGCCTTTAAAACACTTGAAAACACTTTTACAGGGTAAATCGGGTGCCCTGAGCACAATTTTTACACTTTTAGAGTCAATTTACGACAATTTTGCACTATTTTTACGTCCTTTTTTCGGAACCCAAACACAACGTGTCAGTACAGTGCGACCTCACGTTTGACACTACAGGGATAACTGGCTTGTGGCCGCCAAGCGTTCATAGCGACGTGGCTTTTTGAACCTTCGATGTCGGCTCTTCTTATCATTGTGAAGCAAAATTCACCAAGCGTAGGATTGTTCACCCTTTCAAGGGAACGTGAGCTGGGTTTAGACCGTCGTGAGACAGGTTAGTTTTACCCTACTGGTGTGTGCTTATACCCAGCCAACAATTTCCGAAGGCGCCCCGTGTAAAAAAATTTTTCTTTAAGCTTTCCTTAAGTTTTACACTAGCAGCAGCTAAAGTAAAAACTTTCAGCACGGCACAAACCGACGCACACATTCAAATGCTTGGATTGCTGGTCCTGCTTACGCATACATTTGTATTTATCCCTCCCCTTATATTTTCGGATTGCTGGTTGTAGTAGTGACGCTTTTTCTTTTTGCTTTATGCACACTTTCGCATGCTATTTATTGGCGTTACTCTTTCCACATGCGTTTTGGCACACTCACACTCTGTATACGACAGGATGCTTCACCCCTTCCAAATGCTGCGGTTGCTTTCTGTTACCCTTCCTCTCGTTCTTCCTTCTACCCTCTGCGCTAGGATATCCTCGACTGGTGCTGCGCGTGTTCAGCCGGCGCCTGTCTGGAAAATGACGTCACGGACTGGTGCTTAATGTTTAGCCGTATCCTAGGCGTCCTTGAAGTGCGCTCTTTTACGAAAGAGCTGTAATGAAATCTGTTGATGAAAATTAATCAATAATTAATCCATGTTTTTTATAACAAACTAAACAATATTTTGCACATAGGATTATAGAAACGCTTACCTTTATATTTTAAAACCGGACACCGTTTTCCTTCCGTCGATCGTTTTGCGAGATGTTGGCAACCGTCGATTAACATGCGCGTGCACTGTAACTTTTTAGACGACAAGCGTTAGTTGAATGTATCCATTGAAGCACACACGAGGATAAGCAACTTACCTTAGAAATTTACAAGGATAAATCATTTCATAATTGAAGAAGAAGGAACACGGCACAAAACGTAAACGAGCAAAGTACGGGGCACAAGAAATCACACATCACTCCAACACATCCTTCCACAGTGAAAGTTCTGGACAGACTGAGGATGCCTAACACCCGGATGAGCGCGATAGCAGAAAAATCATGGGAGATCGAGAGAGATGTGTAGTCTCGGTTCAGCGGAATACGCATGCAGATGCATGCGTGTGTGTCACTCGAAGAATATCGGTTTCCCCTTCTCCCGTTTTTCGTTCATAATCTAGAGAAAGAAGACATGCTCTCTCGCTTTGGCACACAGGAAAGTTTTCCAATAGCTTCGGTTTTGCTGGTTGGGTCGCTATCTTAACGGAATTCCTGTGCAGTACGAGAGGAAGCTGATACCCGCTTGGCAAAATGTCGCGCGACATGCATGCTTGGAATCGATGCTTGTTAACATTTTATTACAAGCATCGTGAGTGTCCCAGCGTGAGCGCTGAGCGCACCTCCCCTCATTCTCAATGCCGCGTTTTTGGTTAATCCTCGCTCCCACCCTTTCTTTCCTTCTCCTCAACGGACCCACCATTCCCGCGAGCGTAGACCGATAAAAAAATTCCAGGAAAGTCCGTCAGTAAGTGTGCAGTTTTTTATTCACATTACTGTTTGGCAAAATATCAATTCTTGATAGCGCGTACTGGCGATCAAATCGTTGGCTGCTTGCTCCACCGATGGCGCGTGCTGTTGGAAGAGAAACACTTGGTGTTTGATGCGTTTGCCTGAGGAATGATAGATAAATCGAGCATTAGAATGGTGAACAAAACTAGTACTATTTAAAACTTACACATCAAGAAGATATTTAATGTTAAACGGCGACTCTGTAAGCCCGATCCATCTGCTTTGATCTGTTATCAGGAGCTTTGGCAATGAAATAGCTAGGTGTGATGGTAAATAATAGAAGAATAAACAAACATTAAAAGCAATACGATAGTTAAAACACAAACATCATTTGAAATATTCTTCTTCTTATGCATGCACTTACCCGTAGATCATGTAACAAAACAAACTGCAGTTACGCCTGCGTTTACATCTTTCACGATTTACTTAACCACTTTTCTATAAACATTTTATAATTTTCACTGCATCTTCCGGCACCGATCCTTCCCAAATGAAATTTGCATTCGTTCTGGCAATGAGTTTCGAACGATCACAACACAGCGCGAGAGTGAAGAACACAAAGTAAATGGCACTATGTACAAGTGTTGATCATTTGGTCAAAATAGAGTATAATGGAATTTATTTTACTTCAAATGAATTTAATTTATTCTGATTTACATTTCAATTATTGTTATCAGCCTAGTTTTTAATGTTTAAAATTTTGATGGAGTGAAAACATCATTACCAGATAAATGAAACGATAATCGACGCATTTTGACCATATCGAATTATGATCGTCTTTACACATAGTGTCATCTCTGGCGCTTCAGGGTCTCACGCTCAGAGCAAAAATTCTCGCATCTTCGCAACGGTGGGAGCGATCGGCTATGGAGAGGTGGAGGAGTGCGAGTGTGTGTCTCATGCACACAGCGAAATTTTGGTCAACACCTCGATGGTGGGAGCGTTTTTCCATGGGATGGGGTAGTGGAGTGCGAGTGTGTCGCATGATTCCTTAAAAGCTAGGGCCAGGGGTAGCGAGAGGCATTAAAATGAGCGCTTCTCAAACCCATTAGGTGTTCGGAAGCTAGCGGGTCTAACAACCCTCTGAGATCCGTTGGAGTCTGCGTCTGCAACCCGGCGTCTTATCCCGCTATACCTAGGCCGCAATGAGTGGAGTTTGCTGCACGTGTTAGTACCGTAACTGAGAACGCCGTTGGCTTGAGCTCTGCCCAACGTGGATATACCTAGTTTCGACACCTATCAACCGCCCGCAAACGACGGGACTTCAGGCTGGGAGCTGCGAGTTGTAGAGATGCGTTCGCATCGATCCTCTCAGGCGACCCATGCTTGGTGGTTAGTTGAGTGTAGCAAGGGATCGCGTGCCCCTTCCTCGATGGCGTAACTAACCATCTTGGTCTGGGGACCGTGGTACCGTGCTCTGGTGAAGCTTGGTGCGTGCTCCTTCCTTGTCAGACGAGTAACTTGACTTGGTCTGGAGACCGTTCCTTTACACGAGTGGACAAGAGTTGGCCCATTCCGTGTCAGACGAGTGACTTGACACGGTATGGAGCGGGACACGTAACACTAGTGAGCTTGTCGGCGTGCCTCGTTCTCGACTTGATTGTCTTGATGTGAGGACCGTGCGGACCACACCAGTGCGTATGCTGTGCACTCATTATGGTTCTACCTTGTCCTGTCCATGAAGTGCTTAATGCAGCCATGGACACGGTAATAGGTACTGGTGAAGCTTGACCCAGGCTCCTTCGTTGTCAGACGAGCGACTTGACTTGGTCTGGAGACTGAGGCTTTACGTTGGTGGACACGCATCGTGCTCCTAGCTTGTCAGACGAAGGACTGTCGGCGTTCCTCCTTCTTGACTTGAATGTCTTGATGCGAGGAACGTGCTGACCAAACCAGTAAGCTTACACACCTGCTCGTTACAAGTTGTATAAGTTGATCCGTTTGAGCCGGTCGCCTTGCACATGATGGTGTTGACTATGTTCGGTTAACACGTCGTGTGTCGAGGTGGTCGGCCTTGGTAGTAGGATGTCTTGTGCATGTGACGTGTTGACCTGGTTTGGTCGATGTGTCGTCGTGTACGAGATGACCTACTTACCCGTCAGTTGTCCAAGTTGTATCATGTGTTGACTTAGTTGATGTGTCATGTGCTTGGATGATTGGCGTACGGGTCATGTATGGTGTACTTGCTTCAGTTGAAGGGATGTACTAGTACAGTTGTATTAATTGTTTATTTCACGATCTGGTCTTTTGGCTGGTCCCAAATCCTGAACTCGAGAGGAAAGCGCTGATGGCAAACATTTTGAGTGGAAGTCCCTATAAAACGGCTTTTTCCTTATTGGCATTATGTGGCACGTTTATTGTGGCTAGAACATTGATTATCCACCAAATGACACCAAAGCTTGGCAAAAGTCTTGAAACACTCCCATCTCGACGCACCAGCAACCGCAACACGATGCAAAATAAATTGCAAGAGCTACTGATACTTGTACCATGCACGGTACACGGTACCGAAATATACGCCTGAAAGTGTGCAATTTGGTGCTACCCTAGGGAACTTGTATGGGAAAGCCTAGCTACGCGTGTCGCACGTTGCAAGTTGCCTGGGAATTACTCTACGTTCTAGTAGCAAGTGCGATTTTCCGGTCCAGCACGGCAGTACGCCTGCATGCATACACTCCATGTACCAAAAATGTACCAACCTAGGGGTTGCTCAGTAGCTTTTGGCGACACATGTAAAAAGTATTCGAGTTCAGATTTTTGGGACTTATTTTTCAAAACTTAAAACGAAAATTCAATTATAAATGGGTAAAAGGCTAGGCGTTGCTCAGTAGCTTTTGGTGCCACATGGAGGAAGTATTCGAGTTCAGATTTCTGGGAGTTTTCGTATTTTTCAATCATAAAAATGTATTTTTCAATAAACCGAATCAAACATAAAAATGATGAAACTTACACCACGTCCCTAGGTTGTGCACGAAACGTAACGATAAAGTGCCGGCGAGGTTAGCCGTGCACCAAAATTGTGTACCGATCAGAGAAAGTACAACACGGAGGGCGCAGCCCGAGCGTAAGCGTTTATGAATGTCCATGTTGGTACACATGCACCAAAATTGTGTACCGATCAGGGAAAGTACACTACGTTCCTATGACTTGGGTGAAAAGTGTTGATTAACTGCCGGTTAGGATAGACAGTTGCTTATCGTACACATCGCAAACGAACACCCCTTAGTGAGCAGTAGCAAAAGTCGATGGAACAAAGCGAATGCAATACAAACTGATCAAGTACAATAAAGAACGCTACGTACTAAGACTTCTGTCCAAGAATGGTGTCCGCGACGGGAGGGCAAGCGTCCTTCCCAGGTTTCCCTAGTAAACCTTGTATGGTAAACATACCCAAGCGTTTCCGTAAGCACGCAACGATAGTCACGAACAGGCACATACCTAGGGAAAGTACTCTACGTATTAGGACTTCTGTCCAAGAATGGTGTCTGTGACGGTCGGGCACTGCTACGCATTTACCAAATCCTAGTTCGCTTGGGCTGCGCCCTCCGTGTTGAACACAAATGTGGGTGATTATATGCGTGAATGGACAAAAACATACGTGGAGAAGACAGTTTTCGGCACGATGTGCACAGAGCTCATTTCGTCGTCCCGGGCAAATGGAAAAACACAAAAATCGCGAGTTTCGCCCTCGGGCGTATCTTTCTAGGATTCTGTCTATAAAAGGGCAGGCCAAAAGGTGACCGGTTGAGATAAGCATTTCAAGCATACAAGTGTGGTAGGTTCGGCCGCGCTTCTCAAACCGTTTCGGTGAGTCAATGCGCGGAGCACAGTGAAAGGGTGTGGGACGAGGAAGGGGATCGTACGGAACGCGACACCAAAATGTAAACACATTCGTCGCGTATCGGTTACGTCAACCTGTTCACACTTACGCTAAGTCCGAAAAGAAGCACTTGCTTACGTCGGCGGAATCGCGGACTGGATCGACCTTGCGCGTCGAGTTGATGACCGAGGCGGAAACGGACACCGTGGGAGAAGTTGGGTGGAACTAGTGCAAACGTGCACTTTATTTCGATGAGGGTAATGCTGATCGGTCAACCGACTGAACAGCTGATAACCAAAAATGATTATCAAATATGAGCAGAGCCTTCAGCGGAATCTGCAAATTGGTGAGATCCACCAGAACACGAGTGATCTACGTGTCTATGGAAGGTTAACTGACTTCTCCATCAGTTGGAGCTTTATTTATAACAAATATGGTGTGAAAGTTGTGACACATTTGGCAACCAGATGTTTGTCAAATGTGAGCTTTCGTTTGGTTTTCCGGGTTTGGGTTTTTTACATGTGTTTCTTAAATTATACCTAGCGTGCCTGTGTTTTATCAACTATCCGTGCATTGTGGATGTAGCGAACGTTTTCCTGTTTATGCCTGGGTTTTACGGAAGTTTAATTGCTTATCTGTGGCGCGTTTTCCTTATTTATGTTCTGGGGTAAAACACGAGAACGTTTACGCTTCTGGTGTTTAACGTTTCTTTACCTGGTTTTTGGCTATGCGCTTGCGCTTCTGGTGGTTAACGTCTTTTTACCTGGCTTTTGGCAATGCTAAGTTAGATGTGACCTACTGTTAGCAGTAAATCTGCTACACCTCCACCCTTCGGAAGAATAACGTAATGAAATGAAGTTATTCTGTCATATTTTAATTGCTCTAACTTTGTTGATTTTGTTTTCTAATACTTTTTTGTGTAAGTTTTATATTTTTGTTTGAAAAAAAAACTTATTGAAAGTATTGTCATTTCGTTAAGGTGGGTAATATGTTATGTACATTGATTTATTATCTAGAGATACAATATCGTTGTTATTTAAATGGGGATTGTAACAGTTTGATATCGCATTGATACGTTTGTTAGGTTGATTTCTTGAGGATTCTACGATTATAGATTTCTTAATTGTTATCATTGAGATGGTATGATGCAAATGTTCTAAAAGTTCTTTGAGATACTTTTCGTAAGCAACATTTTTTCTTGGTTCACTAAATGTGACATTTTTATTTTTCTCAGCCTTTATATCCTGGCAATATGATTGATTACTTACTTCAATTTTCTTCTTCTTTGATTTGATGCTACGTTTTCTTTTCTTTGCATTATTCATCTCAGTTGCATGGCTGTCTTTACAATTCGTCTCATTGTTTCTTTCTACGCTATCTAGCAGTTTTATACCCTCTGTTGGGTCGTTCATTGGTTTCTCAACAATACTTCTCTTAACAACTTCATTAATGAGTATAGTTTGCATACAATTTTCGTATTCTTTCTCATACTGATTGTTTATATGTTCTTCGCGAGTTTCGTTAGCTATCTCTTCATTTTCTTTAATAATTCTTTCTGAGTCATTACTTGGCCTTTTTACTTCATAAATTATTTGATCGTTCATAGGTTCATAAGATTTAGTTTCATAGCTTTTTCTGCTGTTGAACTCTACATAATCTTGTTCAAATTGCACTTGATTGTTATTTTCATCAATGTTTATATATTCTCTATCATTTTGATTGTAAATGTGATTTTTTTCCGTTGATTATTGTTTTGTGTTAGTGGGATTTGGTCCACTATGTTTTCTGTTTCTTCTGAGAGCTGATCATTTGCTTGAGCACAATAAATTGCTCTTCTCGGATCGCGTTGCTCTAAAATATTTTTGCTAGTGGGTTTTCTATTTTGGATATTATACCCGTTTGTCTCGCTAGGATGTCTATTTTGAACATTTCCTACATTTTTATTTCTCCAGTTACTGTTCTGTGGAGCCTGAGTTCTCCAGTTATTAGTGATTTGCTGAGGTTGAGACCTCCAGCTGCTATTGTTTGAACGATGATCGTTGTTTATCGTGTTATTTGCCTGAAGTTGGTATGAGCTATTATATCGGGTTCCCTGACTGCTTTGCTTGTGATCATGATTCATTTCTTGCGATTTTTTATTTATATTGTAGATATTGACAATTGCCTTAATTGCAGCGTCTAAGGTAGGAATCATACCTGACAGAACTATTGCCTGATAGATCTCGTTTTTTAACCCTTTTCCGAAAGCTTTCATTGCTATCCTGTTGGTTTTTTCGCTAGCCAACTCCGGGGCGACATTTTCGTTTAGGTAAGCCTGCTCTAGTTCTTCTGCTAAGTCTTGAATTTTTTCACCAAAATCCTTCACTGTGAATTTTTGCTTCAGGGCATAGATGGCTATTACAATGTCTTCGGGTAATTCAGTTTTCTTAAAATGTACATTGATTCTTATCAAAATGTCATCAATGCTGTTTACCAATTTCCCTACAATCTTTCTTCCTTGTCCTTTTAATTTCGATTGAACGATTCTCATGATAAGGTGGTGATGTTGTTCATCTACAGCTTCTTTAAGAATTTCTAATGCTACTAGCATGGCTTCAGCTTCGTCTTCTCCACCATTGAAATATGGTATGAGGCTTGTTGCCGTCTTCAAAATTTCTAGAGGGTTCATTTTGGTATTAGTTTTCCTGACGTTCTAAATTCTAAATTTGAACGATATATTGTTTTCGGAATTTCTAATTCATTTTTGTTATCTATAAAAAGTATTTCTCGTCATTAATATTGTCTCTCTATTTGTTGTATTATCTGTATTGCACTCATATGGTAAAAGAGAGGTTTGAAAGAGTCATATCTCGAATTAATCTAAACCTTTTTGTCTGTCACGCAATCCATCTAGTTGGATTATTTACAACAATTTGTCGGAAATAGATATACTAACTAATTCTTTCATTGTTGGCAATAGATAATTTGAATTTAGTTGTTGATAATTCTCGTTTCTTTTATGTTTATTTTGAAATTTCGCATATTTTATGCAGCACAAACTCTAAAGTCTGACTTGCTTTCGTAAGTCGTTTGAAGTTGCATTTAGCGTCTCGTTTCTGGTGTAATTGAAATTATGTTGTAAAACATGGAACTTGTGCTAATGATTATTTTTGATGTTGGTTCAGATAGTTTGTCTGTTTCTAATAGGCAAAGGTAGTCTACTCCTGATTTGATTTTGATGATGATTTTGATATGAGAATATGGTTTACAATACCTTCTTTGAATACATAACATGTATTTGTTTTCGTTGCTGCTGATGATGCTGCTCGCTGATCATCTTTCGGCGCATGGTGTATACTCGGGGCTTGGTATAAACTCGGAGCTTGAAGTATTTTCTTACGATGTCATCAGTTGATATCACTCGGTGTAACTTCTGGGTTGGGACTCCTGTCCATTCTCGCCTGTCAATCCAGATCGGGCAGTAAGCTCGCCTTGATCATTTGTCTTCCACGTTGGGAACTACTTTTCCATAAAATCACGCTGGTCACCTCTCGTGGTCCGTGGTTCTTCCATCCAATATATTATCTTTTATTTTAAACTTGTATCACTTGCAGTAAGACATGTTTTGATTGTCAAAACGCAAACTATTTAGGCAGTTGTAATTTATTCATTGCATCGTTTTTAGCATATATTTTCACTATTCTGAAGATTACTTTTACGATCTTTTGGATGAGTATGATTGAAAGCAATATCAGCACAATGTTCAGTTTCATTTCGTGGCTTTCGTGTTGCTCTGAGTGATCATTTTGGGTCTGGATAATTGTAAGGTCATTATCACCCTTCGTATTTGCTTTCGGATTTGAAGCGTCGTTACCCATTTTTCTTTAACTTGGTTGCACTTTGTATTTGTTTTGCTGAGTTAGCGTTTTGATGCATCATTTAGAGTTGAAATTCAAGGTCTAAAAATTGATTATTTAGGCATTGATCACTTTTGCATTTTAAGATAGATTTTCACAACAGTGTATTAACACTTAACTGGCACTGCTACTTTTTAGATTTTTGGGGCATGTGGTAAGGTAAGTACTCACAACAAGAGTTTTTACACAGCACTGCACTTTTGCTTTTTCACTGCACTTTATTGTCCTTGTAGCTTTGTTTTTGCTACGCTGTCACGGTCGCCATGTGGTAGGTTCGGCCGCGCTTCTCAAACCGTTTCGGTGAGTCAATGCGCGGAGCACAGTGAAAGGGTGTGGGACGAGGAAGGGGATCGTACGGAACGCGACACCAAAATGTAAACACATTCGTCGCGTATCGGTTACGTCAACCTGTTCACACTTACGCTAAGTCCGAAAAGAAGCACTTGCTTACGTCGGCGGAATCGCGGACTGGATCGACCTTGCGCGTCGAGTTGATGACCGAGGCGGAAACGGACACCGTGGGAGAAGTTGGGTGGAACTAGTGCAAACGTGCACTTTATTTCGATGAGGGTAATGCTGATCGGTCAACCGACTGAACAGCTGATAACCAAAAATGATTATCAAATATGAGCAGAGCCTTCGGCGGAATCTGCAAATTGGTGAGACGCACCAGAACACGAGTGATCTACGTGTCTATGGAAGGTGAACTGACTTCTCCATCAGTTCGAGCTTTATTTATAACAAATATGGTGTGAAAGTTGTGACACATTTGGCAACCAGATGTTTGTCAAATGTGAGCTTTCGTTTGGTTTTCCGGGTTTGGGTTTTTTACAGGTGTTTCTTAAATTATACCTAGCGTGCCTGTGTTTTATCAACTATCCGTGCATTGTGGATGTAGCGAACGTTTTCCTGTTTATGCCTGGGTTTTACGGAAGTTTAATTGCTTATCTGTGGCGCGTTTTCCTTATTTATGTTCTGGGGTAAAACACGAGAACGTTTACGCTTCTGGTGTTTAACGTTTCTTTACCTGGCTTTTGGCTATGCGCTTGCGCTTCTGGTGGTTAACGTCTTTTTACCTGGCTTTTGGCAATGCTAAGTTAGATGTGACCTACTGTTAGCAGTAAATCTGCTACACAAGCACTTTATTGCAACTTTTAACACAAAAACTAGGTACGTACATGTAGATTGTACCAACATGGACATGAACGCGTACGTAGTGTACTTTCCCTGATCGGTACACAATTTTGGTGCACGGCATAGGAAATGGGCTTAGAATGGTTAAACTCAATCCATTTCAACTAAAGATAGTCGATAGTAGCTGTGCCGATGAAGTAGGGCACGATACAAGTCAATGTTGTTTAATGAGTAACATGTCCGCCATACATTTCAGTACAAAATTGCTCGGTCAGACCTACGAAGTGCTATATCTCGAATACTAAGCGTCGTACTAGGGGGTCCTAGAACAATTTTAAGCTCGTCTAATCATTCTCTATCCGATTCTGAATAGTGTTTTTTTTGACCACTTTTCAACATTTTGTGACACCCCGAACCTAGGGGCAGCTCCCTAGCCTTTTTCAAAAATGTGCACCGAACGGGCCAGAGAGCTCGAGTAGTCGAAAAATTTTTTTTCGCTAAAACCCCTCAAAACGTTTCAGGAACGCACCCTAGATGATGAAAAGTGCAACCAAAAAGTCAATCGAGAACATGCCCGGGGGTACAGTATCGGACAGAATGATAGGACCCTGGTTTTTTCAACGCAGCATGCACCTGTTGGGACAGGTTTGTGTATGTGTGTGTTTTTTTTTTTTTAGATCACGGACAGGTTTTATTGTTCTTATTGGTTTACACATTATATCCCCTGTCCTCGCCCACTCCCTTCCCTCTTGCCCCGCGAGGGGTCTATGAGGGAGGGCTTTTACTGCTCCTCGGAGCTTCTCTTTCCCGTGCGCCAGGCACCTAACACATGTTTATTTCCCCCCTTCTTTCCCTTTCATATTCGTTTTGTCCTCCCTGCCGCTCAGGATGCGGAGATCGCCCTTTTGACCATACTTTGGTCCTCCCTAGATCCTCCACAGATCACCAACATCATCTAGCGTGATACCACGTCTGCCTCAGTCGCTGCAGTCTCTTCTGCACCGTTCATGCCTTGTCGAGACGCCTCGACCAATGTTCCATCCTCCTGCGAGATTACTCCACCGACACTGTGGCCGGATATTCGCCGACGCTCTTCAACTACCAGTAGCTTCCTGCGATAGCGCTCCCCAAGAGATCGGATTTCTGCCCGCCTCCCTACCGCTCTGGGTGGAGGTGATGGTGTTGGATGGCGTCTACCCCGTTGCTCTTCCCTGGTGTTCCTCGCACTGTACAACGAGGTGCGGACATTCTCTTGGTTATGTTGATTATCGGCCACACGTGGGGCGCCTTGTTCGGCTAGCTCTCGCCGGGTTTCGTCTCAATCCTGCTGTAGCGCTGATGTTATCCGCTTGGTGGCCTCACATACATTACTCCAGTTCTCTGGGCACTGGAGCATGTGTTCAAGCAGCGTTTCCAGGACGACTCCGTGCAGCAGCTCTGTTCGGGTTGAGTCAAATCGCGGACACTCGAACATAGCATGATCTGCGCTCTCCGCAACGCCGGGGCATCGCGTACAGTCCGGGGACGACGTGAGCTGCATACCGCACAGGTGCTCCCGGAAAAAACCGTGGCCGGAAAGGACCTGGGATAGGTGGAACGTGACGTCTCCGTGTTTCGTGACTGCCAGGGTCCCACGTCCGGAATTACGCGGTGTGCCCACCTGACATATCTGCTGGCTCTTTCGTTGGCGGCGTCTGCGTCCCACGTTGCTTGTCACTCTTCCATGGACCGCTGGCGCTCCTCCCACTGTATTGCACAGTTTAAACCTGTTCCACGGCGACTGTGCACTCGGGTGTCCTCCTTGATTGCCAGGCAGATCGGCAAGAGTCCCGCAAGCAACACTGCAGTCTCGTAACGAACCGTTCGGAACGTTCTGGCCACGCCAATTGCCGACTTACGTTGCACCCGACGAAGTAATCTGCAGCACTCTTGATTGCCAATCGCTTCGTGCCATACAGGTGCTGCGTAGCGCATGGTCGAGTCGGCCACATTTGCCAGCAAGCGAGACTTCGACGTCCTTGGCCCATGGAGGTTTGGCATGAGTCGATTGACGGCGTGCACAATCCGCGTGGCCTTCAGAGTTATCTCCTTAAAGTGGGGTACCCATGATAGGTGGTCATGTACACGCACCCCCAAGTACTTTATGGAGCGCGAGAACGGCACGTTCACTCCGCCGACAGTGATAAAAACTTCCTCTGGAGGCTGCTTGAGGCTAGAGATCACCGTCATCTCCGTCTTAGAATGAGCCAGTTCCAAGCGGTGCTCGAGAAGCCACTGTTCCACTGCTGCCACTGCTTCCTCCGCTGCTGCTGCTGCTGTTGTGTCGGAGTTGTGTGTGTGTGTGTGTGTGTGTGTGTGTGTGTGTGTGTGTGTGTGTGTGTGTGTGTGTGTGTGTGTGTGTGTGTGTGTGTGTGTGTGTGTGTGTGTGCGTGTGTGTGTGTGTGCATGTGTGTGTATGTATTTTGAATGTGTATTGGTGTGTGTGTGTTTGTTTCACAAGTATGTCGTTTCGGATAGATTTGTTAGTTTTTTTTTGTGTTTTGGGTTAGGTTTTTGTTGTAATTTGCAGGACCACCGCCATCGCGAGCAGTGATCCCTATTCAAAAATGCAATAAGCTCATTTCTTGATCTTATTGCCGTCGCCCACGATGACATTAATCATGCGTTGACGCATCTACATCACCAGATTCTGGATCGTTTTTGGTGGAATTTTGCTCCACACCTCTTGTATGTGATCGAAGAGGTGATCCAGATCTTCTGGCATGTTTTTACCCAGCCTCTTCTTGAATATTGCCCAGAGGTTCTCAATGGGATTGAGGGCTAAGGGCAGGCCACTTCATTATTTTGACATTGTTGTCAGCAAGCCAAGTTTGGACAGTCCCGGAAGTATGCTTCTAATCGTTGTCTTGCATAAACATCCAAGACTGAGGAAGGTTTTTCCTAGCATGTGATAGTAAATGAGTATCAAGAATATCTCGATACCCAATCCGATTTGAATTACCGTGGATTCGAACCAACGGACCCATCCCGTAGTAAGAGAAGCATCCCCACATCATGAGACTACCAACGCCATGCTTAAAAGTTTTGAAGCAGTATTTCGGATCAAGAGCACAATTAACAGGGCGCCGAACCAACCTGCGTCCGTCCGACCCCTGTCGATTGAATTTCGACTCGTCTGACCAAAAAACCCTGCGCCAATCCTCTTCATCGAAGAACATGTGCTCAATTGCAAACAACACCCGTGCGTTTTTATGCGCAGGTGTTAAATTGGGCACTTTGCGTGGCACTCGCGCGAGTAGCCCGACACTGACCAATCTTCGCTGAACTGTTCTCGGCGTCACCGCCAATTTCAGTCTGCCTCGGATCTCTGGTGCCGAGCTAAACGGATGTTTCTTCGATATGTTTACGATCTTACGGTCTTCCTCCGCCGTGGTCTTCCGAGGACGTCCGGGTGACTTGCGCGTTTCGGTTGTCCAAAGCGCGTTTGCCACAAAAGTGCGCGATCGTTCCATCACGAACTCGATCGTTCTGCGCTTAATGCCAGCAGCCGCTATTCACTTAATGATATGGCGTTGATAATCGGTACAATGTTTACCTCGACCCATTGTAATAAAAATTGCTTGCTTAGACCGTCAAGAACACACTGGTTAAAAACATGGACACGACTGATGCCGTGCACTGGCTGCGTTCTGCTTTTATACGCGATGAATGACATCGTTGTCGAGCACCAAAAAAGAGCGTGTGGATAAAAACTATAAATGAGTAAGCGAGTGAGCATCTACCCATTCACAACGAGAACAGAATACTGCCGCGCTCATGAAACAAAATGCCCATTGAAAAGAACACCTGGGCGCTTGCTCAATGCACACACAAAGTTTCCCATGCGCACACAACGTTCAACGCAGAGATGCACGAAGGCCTTTCAATGGCGTGCACTGGAGAAACACCTGTGAGGGAATGCCGAGTTCATTGCTGTTGTGCGCGTTTCCATTCCGCACCGCTGTCGCAATCACATTCATGAAACAGCACACCTGCGTTTGCGTTCGAGGAACAAGCGCTGCTGTCGATGCAAACTTAAGCTTTTATCCAAGTGTGAACGCACGCTGTTTCACATGATAAAACACATAATCCGAATGCTTTCAACGCAATATGAAACCATGTCAAGCTACGTTTCTTCAGACAAACCCCCCCCCCCCCCCCCCACACACACACACACACACACACACACACACACACACACACAAGTAACGTCGTAAAACAAGTGCACGGTGCGTTGAAAAAACCAGGGTCCTATCTTAATGTCCGATACTGTATAAGACCTGATCCCAGCAAGATAGCGTGCATTTAAGAATGGTCGATTCCAACCACTACAGATGAAGCCAAAAGATTCATAGCATTCGCTTACTATTATAGGAAACACATACCAAATTCCGCAAAGCTTTGCATTCCATTGAACTTATTAACTAGGAAAAATCTACCCTTTGAATGGAGTGTCCGAAAAAAAATTATATATTCAAAGAAAAGTTTATTCATCCTCCAGTGTTAGAATTTCCGGATGTCAGTAAGAATAACACATTTGTACTTCATACAGATGCATCAGGGAAAGCTATAGGAGCAGTCTTGAGTAATAAAAATAGAAAACCCATAGCTTTCGCCAGTAGAGATTTAAATAAAGCAGAAAAAAATTACGGCACAATAGAAAAGGAGCTACTTGCTATAGTATGGGCAATCAAACATTTCCGGCAATATTTGTACGGTTGATAGTTGATAGTTGATGATACGGTTGATAGTTGATAGTTGGTTGTAGTTTGATATTTATACAGACCATCGACATCTGGTTTATCTCTTCACGATGAATGACCCATCTTGTAGACTTACTAAGTTTAGGTTAGCTCTTGAAGAATATTCATTCACAGTGCATTATGAGAAAGATTGTAAAAACGGAGCACGCGTTGTCATGAAGTCAAATTTCTGATCTAAAGCACCTAAACCAGCAAGTCTTAGCTGTCACAAGAGCACAATCTATAAAGGCAAGAAGAGCAAATTCGGATATTGATAAAGAGCAAGAAGCAAACAGTGTCGGAACAATGGGAACTGATCAGCCCAGCGTACCAACTGAATTTGTGGAATTGCAAATTTGCTACAATATTAAAGAAACTGAGATAGGAAAAGAGATTATTAAAATTCCATAGATCATTAACTTGGTTCACCTACGGGGAACATTGCCACAGATCAGGGAACATTTAAAAACCAAAAAGGGAAGGTGTGTCTGGTACTAAAAAATGAAAATAAAAAGGAACGATATCATAAACGTCAACCTCATACATCAACTGTCCATCGAATAATGTCCAAACCTTGTACAATTGTAAAATCTTGGCAACCCGGCCGAGCTGTCAGAGAAAGATAATAAAAAAGGGAAATTCACGTTGTGTACGCAGTTGGAAAAGCACGTGTAATTCTGTGTCTTAAGCAAGGTGGATTAAAAATATCAGGTGGTGGATTAGGGCCTTTGGAGGGTCGCCACTTTACGTTGGAGTTGAGGGACTTTACATCATTTTTGAACCGCTAACCATTGGTTTCCGCACACAAAGCTTAGCAAATAGAACAGATTTCTTTGTTATTATGTGCAATTTTGTGTGTCTATTGATTTTATCGAAAAAATGTAATACATTAACAAAAGATTTGATGATTTGTTCATGCACGAAATTTAAAATCATGTGAGTATGAGTTCTTATCTTACGTTAAATGTCCATGCGACTCGTAGATAATAAGGAATCAATGTGAAAATTAAAAAAATAATGGTTTTCTTAATTTTTATTTCCAAAAATGTCGAAAACACAATGAATTATAGAATAAATTCACGGAATAAAACAAAATAACACACTTTAATCCATGTTCTAATGTTTAATAAGAACTCGCAAAGTCCGAAATATATTTTTAAAGAATATTTAATCAAAAAAATGGGGTAGATAAATTATATGAACAAATTTAATAAATGTAAACAAAGTTTGAATCCTGGGGACCTTACGTCAAGTGACGAATTGTCAAAATGCACTAGAGTCCACCACCTGATATTTTTTAATCCACCTTGGTCTTAAGGCCTTATTAGACGGAGGAAAATACTGTAAGCGAAAGGCCACGGGAGTGACAAAATGCTGACAAATTTTTCAATATGTGAGCTTTTGTCACTTTTTTGAGCTTTTGTCAAAATTTTGTGACCTGGAGCAGCCAGGAAAAAAAGTTGACAAAAGTTGACAAAATTTGACGTTCGTGAAAAAGCGTAAACAAACAGCTATTTGGCGCAGTTGTGACCCATTGTTATGATAATAATGCTAAAATGCATGATTCTAATTGATTTATGTACCTTGTTAGTGCTTCTTAAACAAAATATCGATTATATTCAGATGTTGGAGCTTTTTGTCGCTCTTGTGTATGTTTTTGGTGCGGCCACGAGAAAAGCTCTTTTTTGCAGTTGACAAGCAATTTTGACAAAGTTGAAATTTTTTTCAATATTTTTTCAGCTCCGTGGCCACGCGCTATCATTCGATTTTGGAATCTATCCTTCAAACAGGTTTGACAGATAGATGCCAGTTGGAAAATCGGAATTCGGCATGCTCAATTCCGATTTGCTCGAGAGTAAATTTAGTATTTCTACTGTCAATGTCGGTATGAGCGTATTGAATTTCTTGATAATGATGAATAAAAACAACAAAAATGGGAAACAACGAATGATTCTTTCGTATGAAACCAAAAAAAAAATCAATAAATTAAATAATAAATGTAAAAGGTGACAGAACAATTATCTTGCCTTATTACACGTACGAGAGGTATTTTTGTGCCAAAGTCTTAGTTTGACAGATAAATGCACATCGAGAAATGACAGTATTTTCCTCCGTCTAATAAGGCCTTTATGTCCTTCAGTCCTTAAGAGTATTTTATTTGACGTTGTTTACAAATTAAAAATAAAAGGATTACCGAGGATAATAATCATCAACAAAAACATTAAAGTGCTAAAAGATGAAGAAAAACATAAAAAGATTTTAATAATGAATGAACTTCATATTTTACCTATAGCAGGTCATGCAGGAATTCCTCGTACCTTAAATACCATAAGACAAAAATATACGTGGAAAGGTATAGAAGCAGATGTAAGAAAAATGGTCACAAACTGTAACGAACTCCAAATGTATAAAAAGAAAAATGATCCTAAAATACCGATTAAACTCACAACAACAGCTAGCGAACCATTTCAAAAAATTTATCCGGATCTAGTGGGACCCGTGGTTAAATCAAAGGGATACGAATATATATTAACGACACAATGCGACCTTACAAAGTTTGTAACGTCCACACCCATTTCTGATAAACGAGCTGACACTGTAGCTAGAGCGTTGATGGAAAAAGTAATTTTAAAATATGGAGTACCACAATCAATATGCACAGATAGAGGAACAGAATTTATGGCAAAAATATTTGAAGAGTTATGTATCGAACTTAATATTCAAAAGCTCAACTCGACAGCATATCACCACGAAACAATAGGAGCTTTAGAGAACTCGCATAAAATGCTAGGAAATTTCCTGCGAATATATTGTAACGGCGATCCGCTAGCATGGAAAGACTGGGTGCAATTTTATGACTTTGCGTACAATAACACGGTGCATTCAGCGACAGGATATACTCAGTTTTACTTAGTTTATGGTAGGCAATCTAATGTTCCATCAAATCAAAAATTTTACAATAATAGAATAGCTATAATTTAGAAAATTATGTTGAATTACTCAAAGCAAAACTAACCATCGCGCATAAAGAAGTAAGAGAGATTATTAAATCGGAAATTGGAAACAAAAATTAAATACGATGTGAATTGTAAACGGATGGAATTTCATGAAGAAGACAAGGTATTAATACGGAGTGAAACGGCCAAGAAACTCGAGCCTATGTATACAGGGCCATACGACATAATCAGTGATAGCAATGAAAATGTAGAACTAAACATAAACGGAAATCCGATATTGTACATAAAAATAGAGTTGTATTGTATTGTTTATTGTATTAAGTGATTGGCCAAACAAGCGGCCTTATCACTGAATTAAAACTGAAACTTAAATAACTAACGCAGTGTACAATGATAAGACGGATCAACAGAATCTAGTAGGTAGGTGCCAGTCAAATAAAATGTAACGCTGATTAAACTTACGGGCCATCGCAGTCATTGGGTCGTTCTCGCTGTATGCACGTCTTGTAAGGTCAGTTCTTATTAGTCTGTAGTTACGGAACACTCTAGGAGGGACATTTATGTTGACTCTAGCCAGTAGTTCTGGCGAATCTATCTCACCGACAATAAGTTTGAACAAAACGTACATTGGGCATTATCACGTCTCCTAGCAAGTGTGTCCAGACCAAACAATAAACAACGAGTATGATACGATGGACGAGGGGTTACATTACGCCACGGAGTGAAGTGTAGGACAATACGAGTAACTCTCTTTTGGACAGCTTCTATTCTATTGGACCAAACACTAGATAACGGACACCAAACTGTAGAACTAAACTCGAGGATGGAACGAACATAGGACTTATACAGAGTTAACAGGCAGTGTGGGTCATTGAGTTCTTTTGAATGTCGACGAATAAATCCTAGCATTTTGTTAGCTTTGTCTAAAATATCACAGTAATGATGTCGGAAATCTAGTTTGCGATCCAGGGTGACTCTTAGATCCCTGACCGTATTGCACCGCGGTAGTTGTGTCCCTGATATGCTATAGATATACCTTATCGGACTAGCTATTCTAAAGAACGACATTGACGTACACTTATCAACAGAAATTAGCAGGTCGTTGTTGATACACCAGTCAGAGAAAACATCAATCGATCTTTGCAGAGAAAGAGAGTCGGAAGTGTTCCGTACGATACGAAACAGCCTAACATCATCCGCATAAAGCAGACAATCTGCTTCCAGTGTGGCCAGTGTGACGTCGTTAATAAAAAGCGAGAACAGCAGTGGTCCCAAGTTGCTGCCCTGAGGGACGCCAGATGAACTCTCGAAAACGTTAGAGGAGACACCATCGATTTGTACGTAGTAGCTACGTTTAGAGATATAGAACCTGAACCAATTCACCAGCGGAGTAGAGAGACCGATCCGGGCGAGCTTAGCCAACAGCAAGCGATGGTTCACACGATCAAACGCAGCCTTAAGATCAGTGTATACTGCATCCATCT
Organism: Anopheles gambiae; assembly: GCF_943734735.2. Lineage (NCBI taxonomy): Eukaryota > Metazoa > Arthropoda > Insecta > Diptera > Culicidae > Anopheles > Anopheles gambiae. The sequence goes on along the minus strand of NC_064600.1, from coordinate 24,105,540 downwards.
GAGCTCCGGAAATAAAGGCTGCGTGGCAGTTGGAGACGAATTCCACCAGGTTTGTGGTAACACTGCGTCGAGGAAAGAAATCATGCTGGCGTGTAGAAATATAAGAACGACAGTGATACATTAGCGAGTTTTGTATGACGATCTCAAACACCTTGGCACAAGAAGGCACGATGGTTATACCGCGGTAGTTCTCAGCAGAGTTTTTATCCCCTTTTTTGTACACCGGAAACATCACAGAGGATTTCCAGGCCGTGGGTAGAAAAATAATTGACTGCATCAACACAAATGGTTAAGGAGTTTCGCGTGCACCAGTTATCGAATTCTTCTAGTGAAGCCTGGAGTATGCGATGGTCGTCTGGTCCCTGGATTTGCCGAAAGATTTTGGTGTCGTCCGCATAGAGCAGGTGATTATTCGCAGGAAGGATCGTGGAGACATCTGTAGCAGATTTACTGCTAACAGTAGGTCACATCTAACTTAGCATTGCCAAAAGCCAGGTAAAAAGAGGTTAACCACCAGAAGCGCAAGCGCATAGCCAGCAGCCAGGTAAAGAAACATTAAACACCAGAAGCGTAAACGTTCTCGTGTTTTACCCCAGAACATAAATAAGGAAAACGCGCCACAGATATACAATTAAACTTCCGTAAAACCCGGGCATAAACAGGAAAACGTTCGCTGCAATGCACGGATAGTTGATTAAACACAGGCATGCTAGGTATAATTTAAGAAACACCTTTAAAAAAACCCAATCCCGGAAAACCAAACGAAAGCTCACATTTGACAAACATCTGGTTGCCAAATGTGTCACAACTTTCACACCATATTTGTTATAAATAAAGCTCCAACTGATGGAGAAGTCAGTTCACCTTCCAGAGACACGTAGATCACTCGTGTTCTGGTGCATCTCACCAATTTGCAGATTCCGCCGAAGACTCTGCCCAATTTGATAATCACTTTTTGGTTATCAGCTGTTCAGTCAGTTGACCGATCAGCATTACCCTCATCGAAGTAAAGTGCACGTTTGCACTAGTTCCACCCAACTTCTCCCACGGTGTCCGATTCCGCCTCGGTCATCAACTCGACGCGCAAGGTCGATCCAGTCCGTGATTCCGCCGACGTAAGCAAGTGCTTCTTTTCGAACTAGCGTAAGTGTGAACGGGTTGACGTAACCGATACGCGACGAATGTGTATACATTTTGGTGTCGCGTTCCGTACGATCCCCTTCTTCGTCCCACACCCTTTCACTGCGCTCCGCGCATTGACTCACCGAAACGGTTTGAGAAGCGCGGCCGAACCTACCACACATCATTTATTTAAAGGACAAATAGTAAAGGTCCTAGATTGCTGCCTTGAGGGACGCTAGAAGAAGCACGGAGGGATCTAGATAAATGGGGCCCCATCCTAACGGAATAAGTGCGGCCCATTAGGTATGATATCAGCCAAGCAACTAGGGGATCTGGGAGGCCGAGTCTGTCGAGTTTTGCTAGTAATATGACGTGAGATATCCTATCGAAGGCGGCTTTTAAATTGGTGTAAATGAAATCTACTTGAAAGCGAGCATCAATAGATTTATGGCAGCTACTGACGAATTGCATAAGGTTTGTGGTTGTTGATCTGTTAGGAACAAATCCGTGCTGATTCGGGCTGATGTAATTGCGGGCAGAGGCCAGTAACGGTTCATAAACAAGCAGCTCAAGCACTTTTGCAATGGCCCCTAGCGATGTAATGCCGCGATAGTTAGAAGCCTCATTCTTGCAGCCTTTCTTATGGATTGGTGTTAACCATGAGACCTTCCAGGAGATAGGAAAGGTGCATGAACGTAGTGATTCCTCGAAGATTTTTACTAGTATCGGAGCAATCGACGCAGTGCACTTTTCAGGATCACTGCCGGGATGCCATCAGGGCCGGCGGTGTAGGACATCTTTAGGCGGTCTATGGCGCGGGTGACTGACGAGATATTAATGACCGGAAGCATGGGACGAAGTGCATCTGCTGGTGTGTTAGTAAGTGCAGCATGAAGAGCCTCGGGGTGCATGTTTTCAGAAAAAAAAGTGTCCTCAAAACGTGTAGCAAACAATTCGCACATATCTGGGAGTGTGCAAGCTCGGTTCCCCTTGTAGCGGATCAAACCTGGGAAACCGGAAGATTTGCGCTTATTGTTTGCGTAGGTCCAGAAGTGTTGAGGATGCACGCGCAGCTTTTTTTCTATATTTCGTAGGTACCTGCGGTGGCAGATTCTGTTATAACGTCGATAAAGTGCGTGGACGCTATTGTGGTAAACCCGCAAAACGGGACACCTTCGATCACGCGAGTTACGATATGCAGCACGTTTCGCTCTTTTCAATGTACGTAGTGTGCGGTGACCCCAGGCCGGACCTCGATGCGGCTTTTTGACGGGGACGCATTCGTTAAGTGCCGTTTGCATAAACTGAGAGAAATCATCGACAGCATGGTCAAGAGTTAAACAGTTCGAGCAGTCAAAAGATTCGTCATATTGTGAGATCAATCTCTCGAGCTTAGGCAAATTAATACGACTAAAATCGAGCCGCCTTTCCGCAACATTAGATGGTAGTTGGGCAGTAGGAGTATCAATGTTGAGATTGAACTCCAATGGTGGATGATGGTGATCGATCGGCATTAGGGGATATCAGAGGTCCGTATGGACGATGAGGCTGAAGCAGCTGGCCAATTTGCATAAATCAGATCAAGAGTTCTGTACAGATAGTTTTTGTTGTTGTTGAGTTGATATAAAGCGTTCAGGTGCAATCCGTCAATTAATTGGGCACATCGTGCTAATTGAGTATGAGGCTCGAAAAAGCCGTATCTTGTTCGACAGGTGCAGGTGACCAAGAGAGAGTAGGCTGATTAAAGTAACCGAGGAGCAAAAATCTATCATCCGGACATAAGGAGGCGCAAATTTCATTGACCCATTTTAGCAATTCATTTATTTTCGTCTCGTCTGTGCTGTGATTTGGTGGAAGATAGACTACAGCAATATACAAACGATGGTTGCTTAGCTGAATGCAGATGCATGTTACCTCGAGTGTCTGGGACAGCAAATGATTCGCGTACGACGAGAGGGAAACACTGCATGCAATTAGAACACCACCCTCGCGAGAGTGAGAGCTATTGGTGGTATCTCGGTCACAACGGTAAATACGATACTCATCACCAAACAAGAGAGCGGTGGGAATAGAGGGATCAAGCCAGGTTTCGGTAAGCACCAATACATCGTATTCAGTCTCCATTACCGATAAGCGGAACTCATCGGCTTTAGAGCGTAGACCACGCACATTTTGATAAAACACGGTTATACGCGTCGCTTGATCGCTGGGTGCTTGATGTAATGAAGTTTTAGTAGCTGGTATGTTGGAAATGACGGAGCTTATCGTAGATGGTGAGTATATGATGAGTGTTTGTGTTGTCGAAGGGATTGCTCGGACCGTGTGAGTACCATATGACTGCGCTGCTGTGGTGCGGTTATTTCGGAAAAAATGGTGTTGAAATCGTACCCATAAGGCCTTGCTACATGAACCGAAATTTCAAAAAGTTTTCGGCCAAAAGGGGGGGGCCAGGCGAAAACTTTACGTCAAAAAAATTTGAGCTCCGAGAGCTGAAATCTCATTCGAAATCTTTTTGACAGCAACCCGAAAACTCAAAATGACAGCATTGTAGGTGTCAACAGGAAAGGGAAGAGCATTATCACAACAAAACAAAATTAAACAAGCATAAAGCCGGCATTGTGAAAGTACGGTATTAATTATCACTTATTTTCCGTGTTAATATTAAATAACCATCCATGTGTAGATTATTTTAGCAGAACCAAACAAAACATTTAAAAAAATGAATGTAAATCAGAACGGATCAGGACCGGGAACGGCGTCAAGACAGCGATCGAAATCGGTACAGCAATCGGGACCTGGACCAGCAACGATATCAGTAATGGCACCGATATCAGGACGGGTACCGGTATCAGTACTGGCACCGGTATCAGTACGGGCACTGGCATCAGGACTGGCACCGGTATCAGGACGGGCTTCGGGAATAGGGCTGGCATCGGGATCAGGCCTGGCATCGGAAGCAGGACTGGCACCGGTATCAAGACTGGCACCGATTTCAGGACGGGCATCGGCATCAGGACGGGCACCGGTATCAGGACGCGCTTCGGGATCAGGCCTGGCATCGGGATCAGGACTGGCTTCGGGAGCAGGCCTGGCATCGGGATCAGGACTGGCTTCGGGAGCAGGACTGGCTTCGGGATCAGGACGGGAACCGCGTAAATATATGCGAGAGGTGAGTATGGGTGTACTTAATTAACAACGGCTGAGTGACTATGTTGGATGAGGTTAAAACTAGATCGCTGCAACTGCCGTTGCTCGTAGTAGTGGTACTTACATGGTTTAAGAATTTACCCCAGGGTATCGCCACACTTATCTTGCCTCTTGCCTCTTGCCAACTTGCCTCTCGTAAACTCATTACTAAACCGGGTTTTTTTTTTTTAATTTCTCCTTTGTTCCTGCACCTGTGTCTGTTGGATCGTGTTCCTCCAAAAATCCAACCATGTCATTTTCTATGCCTGTTTTCTTTAGTGCTTTTCCTTGTTATGTTTTACAATTAAAACACCGTACGTCTTATTAATTTTTTAACTACTATTCCAGGACGTGGAGCTCTGCTTGCGGATGGCTAATGCGGTAAAAAAACAGAACATCATCTACAATAAAAAATCTCCGCATTATAAAAACCGAGACCGTCAAAATGATGCATGGATGTGTGTCGCAGAAGAGGTCGGGTTGACCATGGCAGAGGCCAAAAAAATGTGGCACAACATGCTGGCCAAATATCGGTCATACCGATCCAAAGTGCGCCAGAGCATGCAGACCGGGTCAGGTAAATTGTTTTTTTTTATTCAAGCTAAAAGGCTACAACTAACCTGTTGACTATTTTAGCCTACGCCGAAGTTTATCGCCCGCGATGGCCAGCCTGGAAGGCTTTGTCGTTTATGAACGATGCGTCGGAGGACGCTGAACATGCAGACACGGTAAGAATAATCTGTTTTTTTTTTGTTTCTGTTAATCGATCTACCGCACACTTTGTTATTAAATGTATTAGTTGCACACTTTAAGATATGAAATGTATTAGCTCTTTCTTTTTTTGAAAAGTGGTTTTATTATGTTACTTTATCGATAATAATGTAAAAAAACATTTAGCCATTGGCTAAATATTGTAAATAATAAATTATTTTCCTAACTACCACGTTTTGCGCAAATAATGCGCAAAACCGTCACTGCCTTGAAATTCTATAGTTTCATATTTCGAAATCGAAGGAAATTAGTCGGTAGCTTGATACCATTTTCATTAAACAGTACCAAACCGGCATAGTTTTTGCTGTGGTGCAATGATGAGCTATAATTTGGTCGTGTGAAACAATTGGCGAATGACCCTGCTTATGGTTTCAAGGTGACCATACAAAATAATAACTATAATGCAAACAGGGATTCAATAAGTTCATCCATTGATTTAATAACTATGTGATACAGGATAAAATGTTCACAAAATTATTTACCGTTGAAATTATCCCTAGAATTACATACTTTTAACGTGCTACTGTACCAACGCGTACCATTTCTGTTACTTCAATAACTTTTGCCCTATGTGTTATATTAAAAAAGTTAGCATTTTGCATGCGTTGCAAAATCAACTAAGTTTGTTACAATTCATGCGTGGTTATATGCATTGTTGTTGTTCTTATATGATATATCTTTGAAAGCTCTATGTTTTTTCGTGTTATCTTGTTACATGATATCACTTCAAAAAGTTTTCGGAAGCAGCGTTGTCACAAATGGTATATTTATAACATACTAATACCTTTTTACGTGCAACTTGCCCACTTTGGCCAAGACCATGGTTTGCTGCAGAAAAGCCCGGCATCATATCGAGATTTGTACCAGCATTCCAACTCTACAAATTTTGTTTTTATTAAATACTTTATTTTCACCTCCGAACCCTAAGTTTACCAGAGTAAAGCCTCTCAATATTATATTATCAATATATTACATCAAAATTAAAATATTATATATGTTTTTACTAGTTAAGGAATATAATTATTTGTCTTCATTGATCAGTAAATCAACTGTTGCCAATAAACCGTTTATAATCGATTAATGTAGTTATATTTCATTTTATTTCATATTTCTGTTGATTTTTTTTATGTTAGTCTTCATGTTTTGAGAGTCCAACAATCACAATGAAACTCATTTCATCGTTAAAGTAGCTGTTTCAGCGTGTTGGTCAATTTGTATGGTTAACGTCAAATATATAGATAATATCACATCAATATCATAACATGTTATTAGTGAAGGTTAAGGATGATGTCGTTGATAAATCAATTCAAACAAATTCGTTGTATTTCAATGGCTTATTCTTATTTGACATGTTGTGCAACGACCTGACCATTATGGTTAATAGTTCAACCATAATGATTATAATTATGTTTAAAGTCTAGTGCCATATGCGTTCCAATATTCAACAATCGATCAGGTGCCCTTGACGAAACACCTTGCAGACCTGCTAACCCTTCATTGGCTCTCCAATCGCCAGGTACCAAGTTTCCGTTAACGACTCTGTCGAATGAAGATGGTGGCGAGTAGATATGCCTTGAAGCACTTTTACGCAAGAAATTGTGTAAATATAATGGCGTTAAAACAACGTGTTTTGCTACATCCGGTGGAAGACGTATTGGCCCACTTAATACTTCGAATTTGTTTGTCACAATTCCCAGCGCATTTTCAACGGGGATTCGAGCTCGGGAATGTCTATAGTTGAAAATGCGCTGATAACTTCCAGGTGAATGGATTCCACCAAATGGACGGATGCAGTAATCGGTATAGGCGAAAGCCTAGTCTCCTAGCAAGAAGTACGGTACTGGAACTCTATATGGTACTCGCAAAGGCTCTGGATCAGGTATATTCAACAACTTGTTTTCCAGTTTTTGAAACAATCGACTGTTTCGAAGTATTCCTCCATCCGAAATGCCTCCTTTTCCTCCCGCATCCGCGAACAGAAAATTGTAGTCAGCGTCCACTATTACTAGAAGCACAATACTAAAAAAGTTTTTGTAATTGTAGTAATCGGATCCACTGTGTACAGGAGCGCGGATTTTGACATGCTTTCCGTCCATCGCACCAATGGCATGGGGGAAGTTCCAACCCTGCTCAAACCTTTGTGATACCTCCAGCCATTGTTGTTTAGTGGACGGTAGCTGAAAATAAAAAAAGAACATTGAATTGGCGTGCATTTCAATTAAAACGAAAGCCTTTGTAAAGTAAACATAATGAACCTTAGACTATTTATTAGTAATAATAAATGTTAAATTTAAAAAAAAGACGCGAGATTATCCCATAATTTTACTGTGTATAAAGTATTTTTATGTAGATGAAAGGATTATTAATATAAACATACATTTTCTATATTGCAAACAAGATTTTTTTCCATTATTATTTCTAATAATTTTGTACCCATTTTTCATTTCAGCTTGACGAGGAAGATGAGGGCCTTGCTCTGAACTCCCTCGTCACAACGGGTTCGGCAGTTGCACGATCCCGGATCCTTGCCGATCACTCATACATTGAGTATGATCCACCTTGTTCCCTTAGTCCCGACCCTACATACACTTTTTCCACCCAATCCTTCAATCCTAGCGAACCTCTTTAGTCCCAATCAACCTCCAACCTCCATCAACCAATCCGTCATCCTACACCATCCCGAAATTCTCCCCTTCCCTGCCCTTCTCAGGTATCCTTTCCTCATCAAGTCTCCCGTCCTTCCCAAGCCTCTCCCATCCAAAACCTGTCCCATCCTCGGCAAGGACGGCGTCGTCGACGAACTAGTGACTAGTGACGAGGGGCTTCGTATGAGCGAGGCCCTCACACGCGTGGCGGAAGCCACGATGGCCAATGCAAACTCATCGGAGAATGTGTTTGGCCGCTGGGTCGCTGAATTCCTGACGAGGTTCACGCCAGAGGAATAGCGTGTTGTGAACTCAAGGATTCAGCGAACCATGCTAGATGCCGAGGAGTTTGTGTTGGCCAACCGGGCCAACCGTCGCGATGGGGATCAGCCATGAGTTATGTAAATAGTTGTATATAATAAGTTAATAGTTAGTTAGATAGTAGATAGTCTTGTAAATAGTTACCATATAGTATAGAATTAGGATAGGATAGGGTTTATTTAGAATTTTGTTTTAGTTACTACTTTGATTTTTTATTGTAGCTTTAAGGTAGTGTTTATGTTTTGAATTGTTTTGAATGAAAATGAAAAATGAATTAAAAAATAATTGAATAATTAGTTTAACTTGAGTTGTAAGATGACATGAATCACACATGAATCAAAATATAATAAAACATGAACTTTTTAGTACATCAAACACTATTCAAACGCATATCTTCTAATCTTCTAAACGTTCTGCTAATCGAAGAACGAGACACCTGAAATAAAATAAAAAAAATATTATTTTCCGTTTTTAAGCCGTGCTAATCATACCAACCTGAAATAAAAATTGCAAGCTACTGAAGGTATGGCCTGTAGTTATGTAGTGAAGCAATATTATCAATCTTTCTTGAGTGGTGATGACATCGCCCATAAAAATAAAAATTCCAAATCTTCTGGTATTACGCGAATGAAGGTATTAATTGTTTCGTTGGTCCGTTCTGCGACAATATCATCCAACAAACGGTTGCCGTCTTGACGTCGCTGGAAAAACATTGGTCGCATCCACCAGCTGCGCACAATTCGCTAGTTGCGACCCCTTAGCTGTTCCACGTTTAGTTCTACCGCCCACGATAGCGAAGCCAACCATTCTTCACTCATTAAAAGATTATCCATTTTTATCCGGCTAAATTTACACACAATCGATAACAACGCGTAAACGATTCTGCTTGTAAACAAACGCTTGCTTCAATTGACAGCGGCTTTGTGTTTTCGGTGGTGCACAAAACGCGTCTACACGACCCGAAATCTTTTTGACGTAAAGATGTCTGATTTTTGAGTTTTCGCCTCGAGTTTTCGGTTCGTGTAGCGAGGCCTATACAATTCAATTCCTCGAACGCCGTCGAATTTGTCCAGCAGTGTTCATACGTGTGCTGTTGGTGTGGAATTCATCGAACGCGTTCGAACTGGCTCATTTGTGTTCGATCTGTGTTCTTGTCGTGTCTCTAGCGGTGGACTGTAACTTGAGGGGGTGGGGTAGTAGTTTTCTTTCACCGTAAAATTGGGAGCCCTCACGGTCAAGACGATCTCTCTTCGTTGATGTCGCATGCAAGACTAAAAAAATCATTTATTGTCACTTCAATTCTACTGTCACAAAAATCCAAACCCAAGCAGCAAAATGTCAGTTTGCCCAAGCAGCAAACGCTATGCACAACTCGCACAACAGTTCTGTTGGTGTGTAAATTGTACCTACACAACTGAATTCATCGAACGCGTTCGATCTGATCCGTAAGTGTTCGATCTGTGTTCTATTAATGTGTAAATCGTACCTACACAACTGAATTCATCGAACGCGTTCGAACTGGCTCATTTGTGTTCGATCTGTGTTCTGTTGGTGTAGAAATTATACTTATATAATTCAATAGATCGATCCCGTTCAAACGGATTATTCATTATTCGCGAATGAACTGAACTGGAATTGATTGTGCTCATCATGTTGATCCATATTTAAGTAGTTTTTTTTTATAGAATCCTAGAGTGTGTATAAGGCATAGGGTACAATATATGTTGGAGACATTTTTGCTCGTATTAGTTTTTTACGTGAAAGTTTTTGGTCAGTTTTGCGATAGCTTGTGTTGACAAGACACCAGATAGGCCGAGTGATTAATGTTTTTAAATGATTGGTGTCAACCACAGAATGAGTACTTCTTTGGCTACAGAATGCGTCTATGGTGGGTAAATGAAAAAAATAACGAGCATATTTTGTGAATAAAAACCCCATGAAACAAAGAACGAAAGAATCGTCGTTCGCGTTCGGTTCTTTTTGGTAAGCTAGTTCGCTTTCCAAAAAGAACCGAACGCGAACGACGATTCTTTCGTTCTTTGTTTCATGGGGTTTTTATTCACAAAAAACGCTCGTTATCTTTTTCATTTACCCACCATAGACGCATTCTGTAGCCAAAGAAGTACTCATTCTGTGGTTGACACCAATAATTTAAAAACATTAATCACTCGGCCCATCTGGTGTCTTGTCAACACAATCCATCGCAAAACCGACCAAAAACTAGCATGTAAAAAACTAATACGAGCAAAAATGTCTCCTGCATATATTGTATCCCATGCCTTATACACTCTCAAGGATTCTATTTAAAAAAAACTACTTAAATATGGATCAACATGATGAGCACAATCAATTCAGTTCTGTTCATTCGCGAACAATGGCTAATCCGTTTGAACGGGTTCGATCTATTGAATTGTATAGGTATAATTTCCATACCAACAGAACACAGATCGAACACAAATGAGCCAGTTCGAACGCGTTCGATGAATTCAGTTGTGTAGGTACGATTTACACATTAATAGAACACAGATCGAACACTTACGGATCAGATCGAACGCGTTCGATGAATTCAGTTGTGTAGGTACAATTTACACACCAACAGAACTGTTGTGCGAGTTGTGCATAGCGTTTGCTGCTTGGGCAAACTGACATTTTGCTGCTTGGGTTTGGATTTTTGTGACAGTAGAATTGAAGTGACAATAAATGATTTTTTTAGTCTTGCATGCGACATCAACGAAGAGAGATCGTCTTGACCGTGAGGGCTCCCAATTTTACGGTGAAAGAAAACTACTACCCCACCCCCTCAAGTTACAGTCCACCGCTAGAGACACGACAAGAACACAGATCGAACACAAATGAGCCAGTTCGAACGCGTTCGATGAATTCCACACCAACAGCACACGTATGAACACTGCTGGACAAATTCGACGGCGTTCGAGGAATTGAATTGTATAGGCCTCGCTACACGAACCGAAAACTCGAGGCGAAAACTCAAAAATCAGACATCTTTACGTCAAAAAGATTTCGGGTCGTGTAGACGCGTTTTGTGCACCACCGAAAACACAAAGCCGCTGTCAATTGAAGCAAGCGTTTGTTTACAAGCAGAATCGTTTACGCGTTGTTATCGATCGTGTGTAAATTTAGCCGGATAAAAATGGATAATCTTTTAATGAGTGAAGAATGGTTGGCTTCGCTATCGTGGGCGGTAGAACTAAACGTGGAACAGCTAAGGGGTCGCAACTAGCGAATTGTGCGCAGCTGGTGGATGCGACCAATGTTTTTCCAGCGACGTCAAGACGGCAACCGTTTGTTGGATGATATTGTCGCAGAACGGACCAACGAAACAATTAATACCTTCATTCGCGTAATACCAGAAGATTTGGAATTTTTATTTTTATGGGCGATGTCATCACCACTCAAGAAAGATTGATAATATTGCTTCACTACATAACTACAGGCCATACCTTCAGTAGCTTGCAATTTTTATTTCAGGTTGGTATGATTAGCACGGCTTAAAAACGGAAAATAATATTTTTTTTATTTTATTTCAGGTGTCTCGTTCTTCGATTAGCAGAATTGTGAAAGAGACGAGTCTTTGTTTATAAAGTGTTACGTCCCTATTTGAAGATATGCGTTTGAATAGTGTTTGATGTACTAAAAAGTTCATGTTTTATTATATTTTGATTCATGTGTGATTCATGTCATCTTACAACTCAAGTTAAACTAATTATTCAATTATTTTTTAATTCATTTTTCATTTTCATTCAAAACAATTCAAAACATAAACACTACCTTAAAGCTACAATAAAAAATCAAAGTAGTAACTAAAACAAAATTCTAAATAAACCCTATCCTATCCTAATTCTATACTATATGGTAACTATTTACAAGACTATCTACTATCTAACTAACTATTAACTTATTATATACAACTATTTACATAACTCATGGCTGATCCCCATCGCGACGGTTGGCCCGGTTGGCCAACACAAACTCCTCGGCATCTAGCATGGTTCGCTGAATCCTTGAGTTCACAACACGCTATTCCTCTGGCGTGAACCTCGTCAGGAATTCAGCGACCCAGCGGCCAAACACATTCTCCGATGAGTTTGCATTGGCCATCGTGGCTTCCGCCACGCGTGTGAGGGCCTCGCTCATACGAAGCCCCTCGTCACTAGTCACTAGTTCGTCGACGACGCCGTCCTTGCCGAGGATGGGACAGGTTTTGGATGGGAGAGGCTTGGGAAGGACGGGAGACTTGATGAGGAAAGGATACCTGAGAAGGGCAGGGAAGGGGAGAATTTCGGGATGGTGTAGGATGACGGATTGGTTGATGGAGGTTGGAGGTTGATTGGGACTAAAGAGGTTCGCTAGGATTGAAGGATTGGGTGGAAAAAGTGTTTGTAGGGTCGGGACTAAGGGAACAAGGTGGATCATACTCAATGTATGAGTGATCGGCAAGGATCCGGGATCGTGCAACTGCCGAACCCGTTGTGACGAGGGAGTTCAGAGCAAGGCCCTCATCTTCCTCGTCAAGCTGAAATGAAAAATGGGTACAAAATTATTAGAAATAATAATGGAAAAAAATCTTGTTTGCAATATAGAAAATGTATGTTTATATTAATAATCCTTTCATCTACATAAAAATACTTTATACACAGTAAAATTATGGGATAATCTCGCGTCTTTTTTTTAAATTTAACATTTATTATTACTAATAAATAGTCTAAGGTTCATTATGTTTACTTTACAAAGGCTTTCGTTTTAATTGAAATGCACGCCAATTCAATGTTCTTTTTTTATTTTCAGCTACCGTCCACTAAACAACAATGGCTGGAGGTATCACAAAGGTTTGAGCAGCGTTGGAACTTCCCCCATGCCATTGGTGCGATGGACGGAAAGCATGTCAAAATCCGCGCTCCTGTACACAGTGGATCCGATTACTACAATTACAAAAACTTTTTTAGTAATGTGCTTCTAGTAATAGTGGACGCTGACTACAATTTTCTGTTCGCGGATGCGGGAGGAAAAGGAGGCATTTCGGATGGAGGAATACTTCGAAACAGTCGATTGTTTCAAAAACTGGAAAACAAGTTGTTGAATATACCTGATCCAGAGCCTTTGCGAGTACCATATAGAGTTCCAGTACCGTACTTCTTGCTAGGAGACTAGGCTTTCGCCTATACCGATTACTGCATCCGTCCATTTGGTGGAATCCATTCACCTGGAAGTTATCAGCGCATTTTCAACTATAGACATTCCCGAGCTCGAATCCCCGTTGAAAATGCGCTGGGAATTGTGACAAACAAATTCGAAGTATTAAGTGGGCCAATACGTCTTCCACCGGATGTAGCAAAACACGTTGTTTTAACGCCATTATATTTACACAATTTCTTGCGTAAAAGTGCTTCAAGGCATATCTACTCGCCACCATCTTCATTCGACAGAGTCGTTAACGGAAACTTGGTACCTGGCGATTGGAGAGCCAATGAAGGGTTAGCAGGTCTGCAAGGTGTTTCGTCAAGGGCACCTGATCGATTGTTGAATATTCGAACGCATATGGCACTAGACTTTAAACATAATTATAATCATTATGGTTGAACTATTAACCATAATGGTCAGGTCGTTGCACAACATGTCAAATAAGAATAAGCCATTGAAATACAACGAATTTGTTTGAATTGATTTATCAACGACATCGTCCTTAACCTTCACTAATAACATGTTATGATATTGATGTGATATTATCTATATATTTGACATTAACCATACAAATTGACCAACACGCTGAAACAGCTACTTTAACGATGAAATGAGTTTCATTGTGATTGTTGGACTCTCAAAACATGAAGACTAACATAAAAAAAATCAACAGAAATATGAAATAAAATGAAATATAACTACATTAATCGATTATAAACGGTTTATTGGCAACAGTTGATTTACTGATCAATGAAGACAAATAATTATATTCCTTAACTAGTAAAAACATATATAATATTTTAATATTGATGTAATATATTGATAATATAATATTGAGAGGCTTTACTCTGGTAAACTTAGGGTTCGGAGGTGAAAATAAAGTATTTAATAAAAACAAAATTTGTAGAGTTGGAATGCTGGTACAAATCTCGATATGATGCCGGGCTTTTCTGCAGCAAACCATGGTCTTGGCCAAAGTGGGCAAGTTGCACGTAAAACGATATTAGTATGTTATAAATATACCATTTGTGACAACGCTGCTTCCGAAAACTTTTTGAAGTGATATCTGTAACAAGATAACACGAAACAACATAGAGCTTTCAAAGATATATCATATAAGAACAACAACAATGCATATAACCACGCATGAATTGTAACAAACTTAGTTGATTTTGCAACGCATGCAAAATGCTAACTTTTTTAATATAACACATAGGGCAAAAGTTATTGAAGTAACAGAAATGGTACGCGTTGGTACAGTAGCACGTTAAAAGTATGTAATTCTAGGGATAATTTCAACGGTAAATAATTTTGTGAACATTTTATCCTGTATCACATAGTTATTAAATCAATGGATGAACTTATTGAATCCCTGTTTGCATTATAGTTATTATTTTGTATGGTCACCTTGAAACCATAAGCAGGGTCATTCGCCAATTGTTTCACACGACCAAATTATAGCTCATCATTGCACCACAGCAAAAACTATGCCGGTTTGGTACTGTTTAATGAAAATGGTATCAAGCTACCGACTAATTTCCTTCGATTTCGAAATATGAAACTATAGAATTTCAAGGCTGTGACGGTTTTGCGCATTATTTGCGCAAAACGTGGTAGTTAGGAAAATAATTTATTATTTACAATATTTAGCCAATGGCTAAATGTTTTTTTACATTATTATCGATAAAGTAACATAATAAAACCACTTTTCAAAAAAAGAAAGAGCTAATACATTTCATATCTTAAAGTGTGCAACTAATACATTTAATAACAAAGTGTGCGGTAGATCGATTAACAGAAACAAAAAAACAGATTATTCTTACCGTGTCTGCATGTTCAGCGTCCTCCGACGCATCGTTCATAAACGACAAAGCCTCCCAGGCATCGCGGGCGATAAACTTCGGCGTAGGCTAAAATAGTCAACAGGTTAGTTGTAGCCTTTTAGCTTGAATAAAAAAAACAATTTACCTGACCCGGTCTGCATGCTCTGGCGCACTTTGGATCGGTATGACCGATATTTGGCCAGCATGTTGTGCCACATTTTTTTGGCCTCTGCCATGGTCAACCCGACCTCTTCTGCGACACACATCCATGCATCATTTTGACGGTCTCGGTTTTTATAATGCGGAGATTTTTTATTGTAGATGATGTTCTGTTTTTTTACCGCATTAGCCATCCGCAAGCAGAGCTCCACGTCCTGGAATAGTAGTTAAAAAATTAATAAGACGTACGGTGTTTTAATTGTAAAACATAACAAGGAAAAGAACTAAAGAAAACAGGCATAGAAAATGACATGGTTGGATTTTTGGAGGAACACGATCCAACAGACACAGGTGCAGGAACAAAGGAGAAATTAAAAAAAAACCCGGTTTAGTAATGAGTTTACGAGAGGCAAGTTGGCAAGAGGCAAGAGGCAAGAGGCAAGATAAGTGTGGCGATACCCTGGGGTAAATTCTTAAACCATGTAAGTACCACTACTACGAGCAACGGCAGTTGCAGCGATCTAGTTTTAACCTCATCCAACATAGTCACTCAGCCGTTGTTAATTAAGTACACCCATACTCACCTCTCGCATATATTTACGCGGTTCCCGTCCTGATCCCGAAGCCAGTCCTGCTCCCGAAGCCAGTCCTGATCCCGATGCCAGGCCTGCTCCCGAAGCCAGTCCTGATCCCGATGCCAGGCCTGATCCCGAAGCGCGTCCTGATACCGGTGCCCGTCCTGATCCCGATGCCCGTCCTGAAATCGGTGCCAGTCTTGATACCGGTGCCAGTCCTGCTTCCGATGCCAGGCCTGATCCCGATGCCAGCCCTATTCCCGAAGCCCGTCCTGATACCGGTGCCTGTCCTGATGCCAGTGCCCGTACTGATACCGGTGCCAGTACTGATACCGGTACCCGTCCTGATATCGGTGCCATTACTGATATCGTTGCTGGTCCAGGTCCCGATTGCTGTACCGATTTCGATCGCTGTCATGACGCCGTTCCCGGTCCTGATCCGTTCATGAATGGTTATTTAATATTAACACGGAAAATAAGTGATAATTAATACCGTACTTTCACAATGCCGGCTTTATGCTTGTTTAATCTTGTTTTGTTGTGATAATGCTCTTCCTTTTCCTGTTGACACCTACAATGCTGTCATTTTGAGTTTTCGGGTTGCTGTCAAAAAGATTTCGAATGAGATTTCAGCTCTCGGAGCTCAAATTTTTTTGACGTAAAGTTTTCGCCTGGTCCCCCCTTTTGACCGAAAACTTTTTGAAATTTCGGTTCATGTAGCAAGGCCTTATGGGTACGATTTCAACATCATTTTTTCCGAAGTAACCGCACCACAGCAGCGCAGTCATATGGTACTCACACGGTCCGAGCAATCCCTTCGACAACACAAACACTCATCATATACTCACCATCTACGATAAGCTCCGTCATTTCCAACATACCAGCTACTAAAACTTCATTACATCAAGCACCCAGCGATCAAGCGACGCGTATAACCGTGTTTTATCAAAATGTGCGTGGTCTACGCTCTAAAGCCGATGAGTTCCGCTTATCGGTAATGGAGACTGAATACGATTATTGGTGCTTACCGAAACCTGGCTTGATCCCTCTATTCCCACCGCTCTCTTGTTTGGTGATGAGTATCGTATTTACCGTTGTGACCGAGATACCACCAATAGCTCTCACTCTCGCGAGGGTGGTGTTCTAATTGCATGCAGTGTTTCCCTCTCGTCGTACGCGAATCATTTGCTGTCCCAGACACTCGAGGTAACATGCATCTGCATTCAGCTAAGCAACCATCGTTTGTATATTGCTGTAGTCTATCTTCCACCAAATCACAGCACAGACGAGACGAAAATAAATGAATTGCTAAAATGGGTCAATGAAATTTGCGCCTCCTTATGTCCGGATGATAGATTTTTGCTCCTCGGTTACTTTAATCAGCCTACTCTCTCTTGGTCACCTGCACCTGTCGAACAAGATACGGCTTTTAGTTTTTTCGAGCCTCATACTCAATTAGCACGATGTGCCCAATTAATTGACGGATTGCACCTGAACGCTTTATATCAACTCAACAACAACAAAAACTATCTGAACAGAACTCTTGATCTGATTTATGCAAATTGGCCAGCTGCTTCAGCCTCATCGTCTATACGGACCTCTGATACCCCCCTACTACCGGTCGACCACCACCATCCACCATTGGAGCTCAATCTCAACATTGATACTCCTACCACCCAACTACCATCTAATGTTGCGGAAAGGCGGCTCGATTTTAGTCGTATTAATTTGCCTAAGCTCGAGAGATTGATCTCACAATATGACGAATCTTTTGACTGCTCGAACTGTTTAACTCTTGACCATGCTGTTGATGATTTCTCTCAGTTTATGCAAACGGCACTTAACGAATGCGTCCCCGTCAAAAAGCCGCATCGAGGTCCGGCCTGGGGTCACCGCACACTACGTACATTGAAAAGAGCGAAACGTGCTGCATATCGTAACTCGCGTGATCGAAGGTGTCCCGTTTTGCGGGTTTACCACAATAGCGTCCACGCACTTTATCGACGTTATAACAGAATCTGCCACCGCAGGTACCTACGAAATATAGAAAAAAAGCTGCGCGTGCATCCTCAACACTTCTGGACCTACGCAAACAATAAGCGCAAATCTTCCGGTTTCCCAGGTTTGATCCGCTACAAGGGGAACCGAGCTTGCACACTCCCAGATATGTGCGAATTGTTTGCTACACGTTTTGAGGACACTTTTTTTTCTGAAAACATGCACCCCGAGGCTCTTCATGCTGCACTTACTAACACACCAGCAGATGCACTTCGTCCCATGCTTCCGGTCATTAATATCTCGTCAGTCACCCGCGCCATAGACCGCCTAAAGATGTCCTACACCGCCGGCCCTGATGGCATCCCGGCAGTGATCCTGAAAAGTGCACTGCGTCGATTGCTCCGATACTAGTAAAAATCTTCGAGGAATCACTACGTTCATGCACCTTTCCTATCTCCTGGAAGGTCTCATGGTTAACACCAATCCATAAGAAAGGCTGCAAGAATGAGGCTTCTAACTATCGCGGCATTACATCGCTAGGGGCCATTGCAAAAGTGCTTGAGCTGCTTGTTTATGAACCGTTACTGGCCTCTGCCCGCAATTACATCAGCCCGAATCAGCACGGATTTGTTCCTAACAGATCAACAACCACAAACCTTATGCAATTCGTCAGTAGCTGCCATAAATCCATTGATGCTCGCTTTCAAGTAGATTTCATTTACACCAATTTAAAAGCCGCCTTCGATAGGATATCTCACGTCATATTACTAGCAAAACTCGACAGACTCGGCCTCCCAGATCCCCTAGTTGCTTGGCTGATATCATACCTAATGGGCCGCACTTATTCCGTTAGGATGGGGCCCCATTTATCTAGATCCCTCCGTGCTTCTTCTAGCGTCCCTCAAGGCAGCAATCTAGGACCTTTACTATTTGTCCTTTAAATAAATGATGTGTGGTAGGTTCGGCCGCGCTTCTCAAACCGTTTCGGTGAGTCAATGCGCGGAGCGCAGTGAAAGGGTGTGGGACGAAGAAGGGGATCGTACGGAACGCGACACCAAAATGTATACACATTCGTCGCGTATCGGTTACGTCAACCCGTTCACACTTACGCTAGTTCGAAAAGAAGCACTTGCTTACGTCGGCGGAATCACGGACTGGATCGACCTTGCGCGTCGAGTTGATGACCGAGGCGGAATCGGACACCGTGGGAGAAGTTGGGTGGAACTAGTGCAAACGTGCACTTTATTTCGATGAGGGTAATGCTGATCGGTCAACCGACTGAACAGCTGATAACCAAAAATGATTATCAAATTGGGCAGAGTCTTCGGCGGAATCTGCAAATTGGTGAGATGCACCAGAACACGAGTGATCTACGTGTCTCTGGAAGGTGAACTGACTTCTCCATCAGTTGGAGCTTTATTTATAACAAATATGGTGTGAAAGTTGTGACACATTTGGCAACCAGATGTTTGTCAAATGTGAGCTTTCGTTTGGTTTTCCGGGATTGGGTTTTTTTAAAGGTGTTTCTTAAATTATACCTAGCATGCCTGTGTTTAATCAACTATCCGTGCATTGCAGCGAACGTTTTCCTGTTTATGCCCGGGTTTTACGGAAGTTTAATTGTATATCTGTGGCGCGTTTTCCTTATTTATGTTCTGGGGTAAAACACGAGAACGTTTACGCTTCTGGTGTTTAATGTTTCTTTACCTGGCTGCTGGCTATGCGCTTGCGCTTCTGGTGGTTAACCTCTTTTTACCTGGCTTTTGGCAATGCTAAGTTAGATGTGACCTACTGTTAGCAGTAAATCTGCTACAGATGTCTCCACGATCCTTCCTGCGAATAATCACCTGCTCTATGCGGACGACACCAAAATCTTTCGGCAAATCCAGGGACCAGACGACCATCGCATACTCCAGGCTTCACTAGAAGAATTCGATAACTGGTGCACGCGAAACTCCTTAACCATTTGTGTTGATGCAGTCAATTATTTTTCTACCCACGGCCTGGAAATCCTCTGTGATGTTTCCGGTGTACAAAAAAGGGGATAAAAACTCTGCTGAGAACTACCGCGGTATAACCATCGTGCCTTCTTGTGCCAAGGTGTTTGAGATCGTCATACAAAACTCGCTAATGTATCACTGTCGTTCTTATATTTCTACACGCCAGCATGATTTCTTTCCTCGACGCAGTGTTACCACAAACCTGGTGGAATTCGTCTCCAACTGCCACGCAGCCTTTATTTCCGGAGCTCAGATGGATGCAGTATACACTGATCTTAAGGCTGCGTTTGATCGTGTGAACCATCGCTTGCTGTTGGCTAAGCTCGCCCGGATCGGTCTCTCTACTCCGCTGGTGAATTGGTTCAGGTTCTATATCTCTAAACGTAGCTACTACGTACAAATCGATGGTGTCTCCTCTAACGTTTTCGAGAGTTCATCTGGCGTCCCTCAGGGCAGCAACTTGGGACCACTGCTGTTCTCGCTTTTTATTAACGACGTCACACTGGCCACACTGGAAGCAGATTGTCTGCTTTATGCGGATGATGTTAGGCTGTTTCGTATCGTACGGAACACTTCCGACTCTCTTTCTCTGCAAAGATCGATTGATGTTTTCTCTGACTGGTGTATCAACAACGACCTGCTAATTTCTGTTGATAAGTGTACGTCAATGTCATTCTTTAGAATAGCTAGTCCGATAAGGTATATCTATAGCATATCAGGGACACAACTACCGCGGTGCAATACGGTCAGGGATCTAAGAGTCACCCTGGATCGCAAACTAGATTTCCGACATCATTACTGTGATATTTTAGACAAAGCTAACAAAATGCTAGGATTTATTCGTCGACATTCAAAAGAACTCAATGACCCACACTGCCTGTTAACTCTGTATAAGTCCTATGTTCGTTCCATCTTCGAGTTTAGTTCTACAGTTTGGTGTCCGTTCTCTAGTGTTTGGTCCAATAGAATAGAAGCTGTCCAAAAGAGAGTTACTCGTATTGTCCTACACTTCACTCCGTGGCGTAATGTAACCCCTCGTCCATCGTATCATACTCGTTGTTTATTGTTTGGTCTGGACACACTTGCTAGGAGACGTGATAATGCCCAATGTACGTTTTGTCCAAACTTATTGTCGGTGAGATAGATTCGCCAGAACTACTGGCTAGAGTCAACATAAATGTCCCTCCTAGAGTGTTCCGTAACTACAGACTAATAAGAACTGACCTTACAAAACGTGCATACAGCGAGAACGACCCAATGACTGCGATGGCCCGTAAGTTTAATTAGCGTTACATTTTATTTGACTGGCACCTACCTACTAGATTCTGTTGATCCGTCTTATCATTGTACACTGCGTTAGTTATTTAAGTTTTAGTTTTAATTCAGTGATAAGGCCGCTTGTTTGGCCAATCACTTAATACAATAAACAATACAACAATACAATTGTTAGGTTTAGTCGTTAACATGACTCGCGAGCTCTCTGACCCAATCTGCACCAAAACTCTTTATTGTGCTCTTATTCGATCAGTGCTGGAGTATGGCAGCGTTGTGTGGTGGCCCTCCTCTGCTCGGGGGGTTGCGCGCTTGGAGTCCATCCAGCGTAGGGCTACCCGTTTCGCGCTCCGTTCGTGGGGCAGCAACAACGACTACACAACAAGGTGTTTGTTGCTCGGGTTACCCCAACTCGACGACCGAATACGAAATGCTAGGCTGGCTTTTATCGTTGGGCTTCTCAATGGTAGCATCGATTGTCCGGTTTTGCTCTCGTCGATACAGCTGTACGTGCCTGCAAGAACTCTCCGCCCTCGGGCGATGCTGGCCATCCCAGAGACAAGGACCGCCTTCGCCTCCCGAGACCCGTTTTTGCGTATATGTCTTGCTCTGAATGCGGAATCTGATGCGTATGAGCCCGGCATGACGATGGCAAATGTGTTGAGTCGCATTAATTTACTTCGCGCCTCTCGCCAGAATCTTTAGCGTCCTTGTAATTGTTATTGTTGTTATTATTGTGTTATTGTAAAGCGTGTGACTATTTATGTTATATTCCTATTGTACCCTTACATATATCGAGAGGGCTTATGAGGTCCGTCGATCATTTAATAAATATACAAATATACCAACAGGGTACATTTTGATCTCTAACGACCCGTTCGCACGGTGCGAGAAAGAGCGAGAAAGCAATATGAATTTGCACGTTTCATTACCACATTTATGTGTGCCATCGAACACTGAACGGAACGTTCGAAAGCGTTCGGTGTAGTCTGTTTCTTCAAAAAGTCCTGGTCGTTCTTTTTGTTAAGAATCTCGTTCGTTCGTGCACTTTACCGAACTGTTCGAACGGTGCGGTTCTCGTTCATTTTACCCATGCCTAGTTCTGAGTATTTGAGCCGGTCTCGTAGTACAGTCGTCAACTCGTACGACTTAACAACATGCCCGTCATGGGTTCAATCCCCAAATAGACCGCGCCGCCATACGTAGGACTGATTATCCTGCTATGGGGGGGAATCAATTAGTCACTGAAAGCCAAGCCCACAAGTAGGTACAGGCAGGCCTTGACCGACATCGCTTGTTGAGCCAAAGAAGAAGAAGAAGAAGTTCTGAGTATCACCTCTGATTATCACAATTGAGACGCTGACGCTACGTGACGCTAATATGGATTTTTTTTCAGTCAGATTTATTTATGACATTTATAATGACATTTTGCAGCACTGACAACAGATAGAACAACGATTGGAGCAAGGAGTGATCCAGAAATTGCGTCCGACTTTGCGCGCAGAGTTGATTATGCGTTGATTATAGGAAACTCAATTTGATCGTATTAAGAGATGGTTTTCCTATCCCGGTAATTGAAGAGGTGTTAGAAAAACAACAGAAAGCTAGGTATTTTACAGTTATGGATTTGACAAACGGATTTTTCCATGTTACAATAGAAGATAGTAGTAGAAAATACACACAAAACGGATTTGCCACAAAAACGGAATTGTACGAATTTAAAAGAGCACAATTTGGAGCTCTTCTGCTGTTTTCATTAGATTTGTAAACACTATTTTTCAATCATTAATGAATCAAAATGTATTAGATCTGTATTTGGACGATATACTCATTCACGGTGTAACTCCAGAAGAATGTTTAAATAAAATGGAATTGGTTTTTAGATAAAATAAGGGAATACGGACTTACAGTAAACTGGGCTCTCCAGTGAATTTTTGCAACAGTCATTTGTCTTCTTAGGGCATCATGTAGAAAAGGGAACAATTTCACCAGGTGAAGACACAATAAGAGCCGTTAAGAATTTTAGCCTACCGAATAATGATAAAGCTATTCAAGCTTTTTTAGGGGTAACGGAGTTCTTTCGAAAATTCATTAAAAAAATTAGAGTAAAAAAACAACACCAGGAGAATCGAATCAACAAAGTGTAAAATTACGGAATTTTCGGAACGGAAAAGATGAAGAATCGGAAGGTGTGCGCTGTTCTGATTCTCGAGCACGAATGCCGTTTTATTCTGACGTGTACGCCTACGATACTAAAATGTTAACGTATGACCGCGACCAAGGTGTTTATGTTTTTTGAGGTGTATTCACATACAATTTTCGGTTTCTACAATGTTAAAATAACTTTCGTCATTTTATATTCGCGGCCCTATTAGTTGAGAAAAGGCTCTATTGCAGTGTTGCAACAATAACCCAATTGTAAATAAAAATACTTACCATCTTCGGCATACATACAATGTCATCTAATAATTAACGTCAAAGTAACATAAAAAATAAATATTTGACTCAAAATTCATTTATTCATTCAAAATTCCTTTATATCTTATTTAAATTTCAGATAATTATATAAATGAAAGTCAAATAATGGTTGGTTAAATTGCCGATATTCGTTACCAAAGGTTAAACCAAGCATGTTAGGCACTTCTGCTTTAGATGGATAATGGAATTTCCTCCTCCTTATTCACATAGTTTCCATTCACAAACCAAGCTTGTGATCTTTACAGTTGCTTATCGACTGCAATTGAAAAAGTAGAAAAAAGAAGAGCATAATAAATTAAAATATAATGCACAATAATATAAAATCAAAAATAAAATTAAATATATATATATATATATATATATATATATATATATATATATATATATATATATATATATATATATATATATTTATATATATATATATATATATATATATATATATATAGTTTTTTAGTTGTTTTGGTTAGGTTAGAAAAATTAAGTTTTAGTAGTGTGCTAAATTCTGAACCGGTATTCAATCTAAAATTGAAAGAACTACATATGGTCACTACGAACCACTTGCTCAATCTAACTTATGGTTAGATTATGCATATGGGTCCACTACCCGCTGAGCAGAGCGATCGAAAACTTCTCAAACTCAAACTGCAAACATATTTCACAGCCCGTAGCTGGTATCGCGAAAGAATTGGTTTAAAATTAACAGTCGTTAAAAATTAACAGTCGTTAAAAATTAACAGTCGTTAAAAATTAACCAGAGTCGTTAAAAATTGCTAGAATTTGGCATCGCGTACGCATTGAGTTCATTTGTTAATTTTAACGACTGGTCCTATGCCGCCGTTAAACAAACGACTGTCAAGAGCGTATGCGATACAAATTAACAGTCGTTTAATTATACTGCTCGAATTTTTTCCCCGTGTTTGCCTATATGCGATATCGAGCAGTCGTTAACTGTTTTGACGGTCGTTTATTTTAACAGGAATGAACAACAAATGAACTCGGTTAAACCAAAATGAACTTTAAACGACTGTTAAAAAGAGTTCTTTTATTCGCGATGCCGGCTCGTGGCTGTGAAATATTTCGCATCCAAAATTGTTGCAAATTCATTAATGAAATATTTTAAAATTTTTAACGCTGAAATTTTAGGATTGAAATATTTCTTCGATCGGAATCCAAGCGTTTTCCTTGACATTTCTGCTCGCTTTTTCGATCGCTTTTGGCGGAAAGCGATCGAAAA
This sequence comes from Anopheles gambiae, assembly GCF_943734735.2. Classification (NCBI taxonomy): domain Eukaryota; kingdom Metazoa; phylum Arthropoda; class Insecta; order Diptera; family Culicidae; genus Anopheles; species Anopheles gambiae. The sequence goes on along the minus strand of NC_064600.1, from coordinate 24,080,754 downwards.
TCCGAGCTACAAAACTGCTCGATTTTGTCGTGCGGGTACTGTATATTTCAATTCGCCGCTAAGCGTTTTTGATTATCTCTGCCGCTTGCTTGATCGCTTGGTAGGCTTCTTCTACATAGGAGAACCGCAGACCAATGATGACTGTTCGTGATCGGCCCTACGTTGTGATATTTTTGTTTAAAGTGCAGTGAAAATTGTTCAGGTTTTAAGGTGACCGTTTGGCGTACGCGTCAGTATATTCCGAATCCTTTAACGACAATGGTTGACAATTTTGTTCTTAGCCTAACGGACTAAACACTAATACATCGACAATTCAAACGCAACGTTAACGCTTCACCCAGTGAAAATACGCACACAATATGCTGGATGAACGTAGCCCTCCCAAGTGACGTTTGCTCGAAATTGTTTTCCCATATCTGCTCGATACGCTTGAAATTGTCAATATGTGTGTGATAAAGTGTGTTGCAAGCGCCAAGACTTGGAGTGTTCGTAAATTAAACGTTTCTTCATCGATGGGCGATGCCGTCGAGCTCATTTTACATTCGTAGCTATGGTTTTTGATGAAAAACAAAAGCTAATTTTGTGTGATGTTATTCTATAAAAAATGGTATTATTTAAATATAAAATCAGTACATGACCAACTATAACGATAGGAAACATCATTTCCGGGCGAATCTAGAAGAAAGCAACGAAAAAACGGCATCACTGTTGATTTTAAAGGACTTTTTCTAAATTCCCTTAAACTGGTGCAGTTTAAGGGAAGTTTAAGGCTTCAGTTTAAGGGAATTTGCTCGAATTCCCGATTATTCGAGCTCGAAAATGTCAATTGGGCTAGCTGTCAAGACGCAACAAAAACAAAAAACGTAAACAATGTCTATATCATCAGCGTATGCCAGAATCTGGGTTGACTTATAGAAGATGGTTCCCGAAGTCTCCACCCTCGAGTCCCGGATTTCCCTCTCTAGCGCCAAATTGCGTAAAAGACAGGCAAGCCGCCGCCCTGGCGCAGACCCTTGGTGGTAGCAAAAGGTCCTGAGAGTTTTCCATCCACCCTCACCTGGCATGTGACGTTGGTCATAGTCATTCTTACTAGCCTTATCAGTTTGGCCGGGATTCCAAAAGAGCTCATAGCATAGTCAGGGTAAAACTATACGACGCTATCAAATGCAACTTTGAAGTCAATGAAGAGATGGTATGTTATGTGTCTCTAGTTTTTCCAAGATCTGCCCACATGGTAAATCTTACCTTGTTGATATGACCGGTATGATTTATCAACAAAATATAGTGCGAAACCATAATAAACGCAGAGAACTCTCAACCGCAAAGAGATCGAAATGAAAATTGGTTTGTGATCTGAGGGAGGGCCAGTTTAAAGTTCCTAAAAACCTTAATTTTTTAAAGATTTCCAACTTTAACTAACCCAAAAGACCAAAACGCGATGAATGGGTAAAACTATGGGTCAGAGATGGGATAAATCTATGGACGATATCTCAGTACCCATACTGGTACCCTGAGGCAGAAATTGTCATGTATATTTTCGAACAGTATCTCGTTGCGACGGAACCTTACAAATGTTACTGCGCGGTCGGAATCAGAAATCGCGCATCGAATCGATGGAAGAAGGGAGTACGAACGAGGAGGGAAAAGAGGAAGCACAGAGAAAAACGCTGCACATTCGCTCATACATCCTTACAGCAGCAGGCAATTTGCGAGAACATAACATCGGGAGAGTATATTTTAAAGCTCGCAAATGAGTGCAAGCAGGTGAGGTATAAAAAATAAAGAAAGACGGCCGAGGTTTTGTTCAAGCTTAGTCCAAAATGTCTCATTTTTATTTATTTTAGTTTATGTTAAAAAAATTATTTCACGCGATAAGATACTCAATTGTTATCGATAAGGTTTAACGACTGTCGCTAGGCTATACCGGGTTTTCCAAGCCACTGCAATGTTAGAACTGAAGATTTCAACCACGGTAAACAAATGCTGAAGGCTGCACGGGCTATTTTAAGTTTGGAAAGACAGTTCAAAACACAAGGTTTTGTATTCAATATCGTTGTGTAGGATTGCGCCCTACACTAGATAGTTAAAACTCGCGACTCGAGTTTTCTATGGGCGTAAAAATCAGCACAGATACCATATTCACCGGAGAGCGCTAACAAGTGTCAAGCAAGAGCTACCCGCCAAGGACTCTATGCAAGCTTTGCTAGCAAGGTGATATGAAGATGTAGAAATAAATTCTAGCTCCAAAATCTGTGCTGTTAACTGAATTCTGAATGTATTTCTTGGGGTACTTATTACAAAGTGCTGTGTTCCGTTAGCGATGTTTACATGTTTTGGTTTGTACGCTGGCTTAATTTCCCCTCTTTCCGTGGACATACAAATGTTTCCTAATTATTAGGAAATATCATCACCCTTTGACCCTATGACATGCATAACTAATCACGCAGATGGCGCTACTGTGAAGTTGGGAGTAATTGTGTCATTGCCTCGAGATGGCGCTGCTATTGGTTTTATGGCTTAATTCACGTGCACAACAAATTGCCTACATTTTGGCGCATTTCAATCCCAAACATCCTGCCACCTTAAATTGGAACAATTTAATTTCATGAAAAGCAATCTCGCTCTGTGATAGATCTACCCTTATTCATGTTCCTTTAGTTCAATATGAAAGATTACTAACTCTGTGAAATAATGACAAAAATTCATGTAAAATGGCACACGTGTGCACGACGAAATTGATCTACGTATCAATTATAGCGATGTTCCCAATCGTGCCCAAAGTTCCCAATCGTGCCCAAAGTTTCCAATCGTGGTTTCTTGGTATACCCGTTGCCGATATGATGCCACCAAAGTCACTGCCACCAAGACAGATTGCGGTAGAATCACTGGTAGATGTCTCAGCTACTCTCCCCGATGATTTAGAACAGATGACGTCAGCTACGGATGCTCCTACTCGTTTGGCCCGTCCGACCCTTAACTCGTCATTCTGAATTTCGATTACTCCGTGGCGCAGGCGTTGCTGACAACTGGATGATGGGACAAGGACATTTCAACGTTGTCCTCTGCTGCCACCATGCTCAAGTTGTCCGTGATTAAAGCTGTAGCACACACTACTGGATCAGACGCTGGTTCGATGAGTGCATTGCCACTGACTATCCAACCAAATTTGGATTCTTGCAATACTGGACGATGCAGACCAAATGACACGCGGCGCTCCTTCAGGAATGCGTAAAACAGTTCTGCTCCAAGGATGATGTCAACACGTCCCGGCTGGTTAAAGGTGGGATCAGCTAAGATGTAGTCTTCCGGGATGTTCCAGCTACTGATGTCTACCGGTTGGGTTGGTAAAGATGCCGACGGGGTAGCCAAGACCAACATATCCAAAGTGAAGGCGTCTTCGGAACAACGTGATCGTATTGTAGCTCTTACTGAATGTCTCACATTTATGGTTGAACTGTCACCTATGCCCGACAACGGAATGTTCACTATCTTCCGTGGCAATCGTAGCAGCTGCACCAGTCGTCCAGAAATGAAGTTCGATTGTGCGCCACTGTCTAGCAGTGC